>NC_056584.1:8246484-8548984 GCF_018340385.1 Cyprinus carpio | reverse complement strand
AAAAGATGTAAAGACATGAAATAAAAGCACAGAGAATCCAAGCACATTAAAAACCCATAAAATATTTACGGGTGTGATGAAGCGCTCCAGCTGGACCTTTTTTGGTGGTATAAAACTTACGATAGTCACAGTCCAACAACACTCCCACTCACACTATTACAATATGTTCCTGCTCAACAGACATTCAGTGGAAGAGTGTTCTCTTAAAGGAAGGGCCAGGAGAAGGCCACAGGATTTGCACAAACCGTACACCTTCACATGCATATCATTCTAAACACTTCATAAGTCACAATTCAGACTGAATAAACTTTCAATGCACTCTGTCACTTAGTCTCTACCCAAACTCACATCATGGAACAACCAGCTGAGATGTGGAAGCACGCAAACAAGTGCAGCTCCATCTGTAAATAAGGATGTTAGGGCTCAGAGAGCTCAGTTTCAAGGCTATCACTTCCCAACAACCAACAAAAAAACACATAATGCACTGAGGAATCAACTCAATACATCAGTCTATAGATGAATTCCAGCCAGACTATCACTTTCCATCATTCACCGCAAGGAAATATGATCCACTGACAAATCCAACCCATTAAGTTGTTTGGACTAAACTCAATAGCTTAGATGGAGCCATGGGAATAACATTCATTTATATCTGTGGGTCCAAAATAAAAGAACCACTTAATTTGTATTTCACTTTGCTTTGAGCAAATACACCACAGTATTTGGCTTTACCTAATGGGAAATAACTGAACTGAAGATTATAACTAGCCAGTAAAGCAATGAACACTATCTCTGTCCAGATTACTGAAGTAATCAATTACAAGTTTCAACACCAATTTGACCAATGTCACTCATGCTGTAGCTAGTGATTCATGATAAATATTTAATGCGATATTTAATGCGCATCTCGTCAGTAAAGCCGGTTCTGTAATCAGTGGTAAATCTCTACACGTGCGTGCTTTCACGTGGTGCAGCATTTACTACACAGAGCCGTTGTTCAATGACAAGCTGCGCAAAACATGCATAAAATATGATTGTGGTTTTGCGCAGCTTGTCAGTGAACAACAGCTCTGTGTAGTAAATGCTGCATCACGTGCATCCCTAGCTGTAGCTATATTGACGACATTGTTGAGAATTTAGAGATGTTCACACTGACAGCGATTTGCAACAACACAGCAATTTGATTCAATGGGAGTTAAGTAAAAATTTATAATAATATGAAAAAACATATGGTAGTGAACAAAGTAATCTGTTGACTAGATGCTGCAAGTTTGACCCAAGTGTTTATTTTCATGACTGTTTAATGTCTTACCTGTGAACACTCCATGAAAACCCTGTATAGGAGGTTCTCTGAGTTTAGCTGCATATTTTACTTGGAAACAATAAATAAATAAAAATCTTTAGCCACATCAGGCTTTTATTGACCAGCCACTGTGGTTAATGAAATTAATTTCATAGTCTGCTGATACATTTAGACACTAGTCAGGTAGTCTAAAGTCTAATGGTGACTGCAGCACTGCGACCTTCCGTCAGTGATTTAATTGATGTCAGTGTGAATGGCCCATTACAGATCAGACATGCATTAAAATAGAAGCACTAGACTAGACTGATCTACTAAGAGCCCTGCTTCCCAATCTTGTCAAGTACAGCGGCCACCCCACCTGAAAGATGAAAATTAGGACTGTTCTCATTTGCATAATGTTCCCAAAGTAAATGATCTTTATTATGTGGTAAATTGACTCAGTTGTTCATAGCTAATTGACCTGTCCGTGTCTAGCACCGTACGAGCACTAACAACTGCGATGACGAGCGCCACCCACACAAGTCCCCATTCAGTATTACTGCACTCCCAAAAGCCCTTTATTGCATGAGGCATGCTAATAAGACCACTTTTTACAAAACACCCGTACATCATCTGGGTATAATCTTGACCTCTAGAGTCAGATTTATGACTTAGTCTGACATACACATATAGAAAATGTCATCAGCATTAGGGGTGGACGATATGACCAAAATCTTATTTCGTGGTATGAGAAATTTTATTTCACAATAACGATAGATATCTCAATATAGCTATTTTTGTTTTCTTTTATTTTTATAAAAAATAAGAAAAAGAAGCAAATTACAAAGTTACAGTAGGCTTATTTAGCATGTAGTAAGAAATATTACAGAAATTGAATAAAGTGTGTTAATGAAACACTGCATAGTCTTCACTGTATCAATCAAACATAAAATGATGCTTATTAAAGATCCAAAAGTGATTCAGTCAAGTAGAGTTAGTGATTAACATTAATAATGACAGACAGCAGCAGGTAAATAAGGGTGCTGTCCTTTTAAGACCAACTGCACAGATGCAATATACTGAAACACATCGTGTTTTCACCGGTTTCAACTGTTTCTGTTTATTCAACATATAACTGACTATGTTTACTCCACACAACGGGCATTTTGACATAATTGTGTGCTTATCTGACCATGCTGAGAGGGGCTTTCAGCACGTGTGCTTCGGCTGTGTGTCAGTCAGTGCAAGCAGTGGATTGAGTTCTTTTTCACTGCTCATTGCACTTAATAACTTTATTAAACATCATGCACCTCCCAAATTTTTAATTGCATCATGCTGTCTGAGAAAAGCGCTTTCTGAGTGTGTGCTTTGTGTGTGTCAGTCAGCACGAGCACCACATTGAGTTCTTTTTCACTGCTTGTTGCACTTATTAACTCTATCTAGTGCGACCCCCTCTTTATTTTCTCATTCATGCACGTTTCCTTAACACTCAAAGGTGTATACAACTTTTAAGTACTATTATGTTATGCGGATATATTTGCATACCACAGAATGCACAGTATAGCAAAATCTCTGTCGATATATACCATCATACCGCCCAGTCCTAAACAGCAGTGTGCTAACTGTGTCACAGCATGTGACAAATGTTTCATGAGACGTCAGTTCCAAGTAATCGATGAGAAAACATTATTTTTAGTAAAAATTAATATATGAGGATCACATGCGTTTATGGGCATCTGGTGATGTTGCGGTTGGTGTATGTGTGTAGCCATCTCACCAGAACTCTGCCGGTAAGGGTCTGTGCTGAGATCATGACCCCTGCCCAGTCTTTGACTGAGGTCATCCAGCCCACCTCGCTGACTGGGGCTTCCTCTTTATCATTCTGGTTCTTCGTTGGGCCATCAGCCTGACTGTTCATATGGTTATTCACCTTCTGAGCCTCCTGGGAAAAATAAAAGCACACATAGAGCAAAGTAAGCAATGGGATAGTTTTTGGATACTCACAAACATGCTGTTAGAAACAGTCAATCAATCATACAAACTATGGCTGATATATTGAATATTTGCATAGCATTTGTAAGAATTTTGCTGGTAATTTCAATGAACTCAAAATCATTCAAATTCAAAATAATTTACATAACAAAAAAAGAATAAATAGAAGTCTTATAACACCTTTCATATTTTGACATTTTATTAAACAAAATGCAGGTAACTGTTTATGTCTATTATTGTGTTTTTACTTGTCTTGTTATTGGATACTGGTATTTATGTTGGTGCATATCAAAACATTTTTAGACTTTATTTTAAGGTGACAAATAGTGTACATTGTTATTACTACAGGGTTTAGGTTTTAGGTTTAGGGTTAGTTGCATGTAATTATACTTAATTATTACTACAGTAAGTACACTGTAACTGTCACCTTAAAATAGCTTAACAAATATTTGTAATAATTATATAATAATAATAATAGTAATAATAATAAAACATTCTTGTTTTAATTTAACAAACATGCTTTATTTTGCTTTATCTAGATTTTGTCAAAATGATGGTATCTTTAACTTAGTGTGAAAAATTTATCAAAATAAATATTTGCTACAATTTAATCCAAAAATGTACAAATAAGGAGACCTAATTTTCCAGATGACCCAGCCTTAATAAAAACCAAGGACACTTAATGATAAATAAGGTTCGAGCACTGCGGTGTAAGGACCCTATTGGAATTGCTCCGTTTATTCTTCTTCTCCTAAATGAATCACATTTTTAAGATCCTAAACATGCTCAAAATCTCATGAAACTTTGCACATGCACCAGAAGTGGTGAAAATGTACGTCTGATATAGGTTTCAAAAGTGGGTGTGGCAAAATGGCACCTATACACTTTCAAAGAAGTTCCCCTCGACACATGTAACATCCCAATACCTACAAAAAAGTCTCCTGGAGCAAAATCCGAAACACAACAGGATGTCAGGCATTTAAAAAAGAATATGCAAATTTTGTGTAGTTTTTGCCATTTTCAGGCATTGTTTTCTAACAAACTCATCCTAGAGATTTAATCAGATCAACACTAAATTTGGTCGGTGTAATCTAAAACCCTTTGTAATGTTAAATTGCGAAGATCTTGAGTTTTTGTTGTAGGGTGTGTCCGTCGCAGCCATACAATTTCTGATCTGCATCAAACTTCAAAAGAGTCCGCACACATTCTAAAGACCTGGCCATTATTTCACGTTAAGTAAGTCCTCCCCCAAACTTCACGTTAAAAACATACTTAAACTTAACTAAAACCAAGCCCAAAGACATCCAAAAGACATCTAAAAGCTATAATGATACTCCTAGCCACCAGCTGGCAGCAGGAGGTTTGGTGCATATAAATGACTTTGACATATTCCTCTTACATTTACCACTTTTAAAAGCATGTTGCCCACCATTCACTGGTTTCCTAAAACCATTGGTTGGAGGTGGCTCCGGGTGTGATTATGTTAAGCTTTAGAAAAGGTAACAGCAGTGATGAATTCACTGTGGATTTGGAAGTCCTGGAGTTGTGTCAGTGTCAGAAACCACATTCATAACACTATTTTTGCCTGTTTCTACAGCTTGACTCATGCTTTGACAGGCTGAGACCTACATCACGTTAGATATCAAACTTACTGTCAGGTTTCTGACAGCTGGAAGAGGCCTGAGAGGAAGCAGCGAGGAGAGGTATGTTTTGAGGCCCAGCAAAAGAGCATCTCTCAGACTGCCTGACGCACACAACGCGGCTGGTGGTGTGTAGGCCGAGGCAAGGACAGCTATGATTCACAGGCTCAGGAAGGCGCTGTGGGATTCTGGGGTTACATCCGCAGGCAGAAAATTAAGAGACTTGGGCTATGATGCATGAATAACAGCAGGTAATACTTTCTGCACAACATCTCTGTCTGCTCAGTAGGATCATGTGCTGGAACAGAATATCAGTCTGATGTTAAAACCTGTCTGTTGGCAACAAAAACAAAGAATTTTATCCAGTTTATCCCAATTAAAATGGAATAGAGATAATATGGCTAGTGATGGACTGATATATAACCAAGGCAAATTAATTGATATCTGACTTTCTCCAGTTAGGAGAAATGTCACCTCTCCACTGTGTGAATTCCAAAATCTAACGACAACCCTGTCAACACAAAAGCAATTCTGCTATCAGTGTATAAAGTGTTAATTCTTCTTAATCTCAGTCAGTAAATTACTCTGTCGTGTACTTTAGCATATACAAATATTAAGCATCACAACTGTTTCCAGTACTGATAATAATAATAAATGTTTTCTGAGCAGCCAATCATCATATTAGAATGCTTTTTGACGTATCATGTGACACTGAAGACTAGAGTAATGATGCTGAAAATGGAGCTTTGCAGTCACAGGAATAAGTTACATTTTAAAATATAATTTCAATATTGTAATGTTTTTACAGTATTTTTGATCTAATGGCGAGCAAAGGTGACTCACAAATATTTTCAAATCTTACCAACCCCAAACTTTTCAACAGTATTGTTTATTTTTCTTTATCCATTTGTTGAATACCTTATATTTTTACACAAAGCAAAAGGTCTGTGTTAATGTGTTCTCTCTGACCACAGAGCACTTGAACGTGACATATAATTACACCTTAAGAAGTAGGATGTAGGATATCTGACAAAGTGTCTTTAAAGAGTTTTTAAGAGCTTACAGGAGGCTTAAATGACAGAGATGTCTTAGATTCAGTCCAAACGCAGGCCTGGCTGTGGGTGTGAGGTCAGACATAAGGACGTGAACACATCCTTAGAGGAAGTATTTCACTCTGGTGCTGCCATAGAGGATGCTAAGCTGAGATGGAAAGATATATGATTCAGATGAGAGCAAAACTAATGACAGTCTCAGGAGGAGAGAAACACTTCTGTCAACAAGTGGGAAGAACAAAACACACATGCATCAGTGATATTAAACTAAACTCCAGGATAAATGAAAAATCACTGAACATTAATCACTGAGCACTCACTAGTTACAGGTGCTGCTAGCAGAAAAATACCAGGTTTTAAAGATGGCAAGAAAAACAGAAGGCCAATTTTGGATCCTGAGTATAGCTAACAGACTGAATCCATGAATGGAAAAGGCTACCCAATAAAAAGTGAGAGGTGTGAGGGTCATCCCAGGACAGATATATAGCCTGTCTTCAGGGTGTGGCATCCAGTGAGGCAGTAAAGACCATATATCAGAGGCCGGCATGAAGGTTTTTGAAGAGACTGGCACCACAGGAGATCCAGACACGACCATCTGGCTCCAGACGGCTCCAGAAGTTGACCACCGGCCACGGCATACTGAGCAAAGGTTACACAGTCTTCAGACAGCTGAAGACTATATTATATATATACACACACACACACACACACACACACATATACATACATATATATATATATACATATATACATATATATATATATATATATATATATATATATATATATATATACATACACATACATATATATATACATATATATATATATATATATATATTATATATATATATATATATATATTTTGTGTGTAGCACAATCACAATATTTGTCTCAATTTCTTCACTTGCAAAAGAGTTTATTTTGGTGGAATACTGCACTTTCTGTGAAAGCAGGTCCTCTTACAAATCTAATAAAATGCTGTAATCGTCTGCCCACAAAAAAGAATTTGAAATTATGTGAATATGAAAAAGCATGACTGGCACAGTGATACACTGTGTTCCCAAATCCATGTGTGCCAAGAACACCGGATCATTAGCTACTCGCACTAACCCATAGCGCAATTTAGATTTTAGTTTGGCTGACAGATGTTTTGGCAAAGCAATCGCACAAAACACAATGTTAGACATTTTATGTAATTATGAAAAATGTAATGTAATTAAATTTAAATCAAGGCTTGAAAATGAAAAATGTGCTTAGTCACAGCCAATACAGCATCATCTTTTCTAGATTTTGGCTAAATGTTGGCTCCTAAAGAAAAGAAAAAAAGACATTAAAGTATTTTTAAGATATTGTTTTTTATGATTTTTGCTGCATTGTTAAAAAAAATGCTACTTGTAGCTATAAGATTGCGTTTTGAGAGTGAAAAAAAAAAACATACCTCGCACATTACACTCACGTTGCATTTTATTAGCCATATTACATTCAGAAATAATGTAGGCTACAATGCTGGTAGGCTAAAGCAAAAATGTTTACAAACATTATAAACACAGTTATTAGTTTCTCTCCACAACAAATCCTCTTTAGGCTATAAAAACGTCAATCCAAAAACAAATTAATTTAAGCTGAAACTGATGCCTACCACTCTCATTCGGCATGAATCCAAATGTTTCCATATTCGCGACGTATCTGGATGCTAAAATATTATTTATTATTGGATAGGCTTTGTTCTTTTATTGACGTAAAACATCATCCTCTACATCGGCTATATCAGCACAGTGCGGCGCTGGTCACACTGAACACAACAAATTTTGTACAACGGAGCAGTGTAACATTTGTTTCTTAAACGGTATTTTATTTTGATAATGAACAGGCTGCAATGTTGCAAAAATATGTTGTGTGTGCGTGTGAGGCACTGGCGTGATGGTCATACCAACGCTGGTTGGTTATGCAGATAGAAGCAAAAAAAAAACCAAAACCTTCAACCTTTTGCAAAATAAATAAAACTTTAAAGCTTTTGCAAAATAAAGAAAACTACTTTCTGCTGTCTCGTTTTCCTTTCCGAGAACTTGGAACGCGTCAATGAACCGTAACTCAGCACATTTTTTTCTTTCATTTTGTTAATCTGTCAATGATTTAAGTGAAATATATTTTGTGTATATGCCTATATATTCCTTTTTATGTAAGCCTATAGTTTTATTCTGTTTTCTCCATTCACACTGGTGTGTGTGATCTGTTGAATCCTTCTTACACTATCCACACACAAACACCAACACATTTCCATTTCAACTTATAAATTATCTAACAGCTAACAGCTCATTTCAAATTTCAATCGTTGGATGCATCGGCGTCACATTTGCATAGACTGTACTAATGGAATTCGTATTTGGTTGACAGCAAATTTCAAATATTAAATGCAATGATAAAATAACGTTATTAACCGGTTAATGGCCATTTCAAATTTTCGATTCTGTTCGGAACCATAAAATCTGATTTAGTTTCTGTTTCTGGTTCTGTTCCTGTCAAAATTTAGTTAGCTTCCGGTTTTTGTTTTTGTTTCTTGAACCGGTTCAGAGCCCTGATTTAAATGCAATGTAAAAATATTTTTGGTTCATTATATAACTGTTTCGGGAAGCCAAAGTCTAGGCAAGTAAAGGGAAACACTGCTTGGTTATCCTATGCCTCCCATCTCCACATTTGAACCTGCCAAACAGTGATTCTGATGAAACTAAATTGAATTGATTTACTAATGGGGCAGCTGGTGTTTCAATAATTTGATTTGTCAAATAACAATATCTAAAATTTATATATAAATTAAAAAACTAGTCCTAAAATTTGAGCTTGCTGTTCAGCAGATCAGATTTCTCTGTCATTCATGGGAACTTAACCTTCAATCCACAGTCGCTGCGGGAATAGGTCAACAAAGGTGTGCTCTGCCTGTCCATCACACTCCAAAATATATCTTCTCAAGCCTTCTCTGTCACATCGCGCACATGCTTGAACCTGTCACTTGGTGTAAATACTGTAGTTGGTGTACCGTGCTCACAGCGTGTACACTCAGATCAGGTTTCGCTCTGATCGGATATCACCATGTGCTCAGCCTGGCTTGGAAAGTAAATTTTCGAGTGTGTTGGCAAAGCCACTCTAGATCTGAATCTATCGAGTTAATGAGAGTTATTCAGGGAAATAAAAATAAAGCCATTTCCAAGCATGTGAGACAATTTCAAACTGAAAATCAATAAATTTAAATGAACTATTTTGATTAAAAGTGGGTGCTTTAAATTATTACAACAACAAAAATAAAAATAACAGCCAATTTTTTTGACTCATCAGTGTATGAGTAATATTTTACATAAATGTAAACAAGCTGTAGTTTACACAAATTTATTCTGACTTAAATGAGGCCGTTTCATTTTTGAATTTTTAGCCACTCGAGCAATCACGCCACACACTCGACAAACACACTGGCAAGAAGTAAATTCATCATGATTAAAACAGATTACTGCACAGAACCTGCTTGCTAACACCACTGAAATCACATTTCTCCTGCGCCACATGTGAGAGTGAAAGCTGTGAGCTGAGAGAGGTGTGTCAGTGTGGGCAGACTGTTCATGTGGGTAAAGCCATGAATTATACATAAGGTCTCAACCTGATGGCTGTGAAAAGCAGAGCAGACAATGTAAACAAGAAACAACTTTTACTTGATTTAAGCACTCTTTGTGATTGAGGAAGAAAAGGGGCTGTGGAACATGAGATACTCCATCAGCTATTTTTTTTTACCTGTGATGTCAAATTCTCAGCTGCATTGGGCAAATCCAGCCCTCTTCAAATGCAAACAGACAGAAGGCCTGAAGCAGAATATGGCCTAGCAGTCAACACACTGAATTTAGGGTGACCTTGTTTCCTGACCTCAACATTGTTTTTTTTTTCTTCCAACAATCTATTCTAGGTCAGATGGGACATTAGAGTTAATTAAGAGTTTCCATTGCCATTTTTGTGCCTAACAGGGTTTTGTATTTGTTGAATGATAGTGTTCGATATGGATATATATTGACGGATATATAGATCCAACTTATCCATCCATCTATATCTCTCCATATCTAAGCACATCCATATCCTTCCATATCCACCCATACATATCTATCCACCAGTCTATACACAGATACACAGCTAGAAAGAATTTGTCACTGGCCCATTTGGGCCACTGCATCACGAAAGTTTATGATTTACAAATGTTTAAGCCATGCTAATTTAAAAATTCAAGTGATTTTAAAGCATCCAGCCAAGACGCGAAAGACAAGTCCATTCAGTATCTACTCAAGCACTGTACAGTGAACACACATTTAGAGATGAGTCTCTGACAACATGTAAACCCCGAATTAACCTCCTGGGGTCACCGGTGTGACCAGCTCGCTTTTTTTCTGATCAGTGTGAAAGATGCTTAAAATACTCTGTCGATTTTGGTCACACAGATAAGTGTTATACATCATTCAAAACTGTTAAGTGTCTACTTTTATTTGCGTACACTCACAAGAACAACAAAACTTTGCGCTTTTGTAAAATAAAGAAAACAAACAGGGTGCGCTTTCTGTCTTCTATTTCTCCGCAAACAACTTTCTGAAACGCATCAAAAAAATTAACTGAAACTAAGCGAATACTAAACACACAGACATGAGAAATATTTCTATAGAAAGCTTGAAGTGTCTACTTTTAAATTAATGTTAATGTCATGTCCATGTGAGATGCGCGAGTCTGTAATTGCCCACATCACCTCCGTAAACAAAGCCTGAAGATTCATTAAGTTCATGATCTATTGATCCAGCAGAGGAGATCATTTCTGACGAGTAAGTTGTGTTTTATTACTTGCATTAGTTAACGTGTTATTGTGACATAAACTTGAATGCATTTACTAGTTGGTTTTTTCCCAAACTATAATTCCGGACTAAAATGTTTGAAATCGAGTGAAATTTTTAAAATATGAATATGCAACTTTCATTGTATCTAAATTTCATACAGTGCAAGGATGTTTTTATGCTCTATATAACACAATATGATATAAAAGTAATATGAATTTTTACACTGTAACATGATGAATGTTTTAGTCTAAGAACGTTTAGATCAGTGTTTATTATTACACTATTTATTTATTACACACTGTTCACAAATAGATGTTTATAACGTGATAAACTTTATAAAGTGATTTGATGCCTGCACCACAGATGAATCCTGCTGACTTTCACTTGAGTCTCTTCAAACTGTTTTCCTCAGAGTGCTGTACCAATATCAGATGTTCAACTAAACTGATATTCTACACAAAAATGGTAAAACAAGCTCCTTGGCTACTGATGAAGGTTTTTTTTGTTTGTTTGTTTGTTTGTTTGTTTGTTTGTTTTTTCTCTTGGATCTATGGAAAGAAGCAGCAAACAGTATGGTTTACTTGTTGAACAGAATCTGTTTTCAGGAATGGCACATAGTCTGTTCATGTTTCTGTGTTTAGATCAGTGTGCTAAATAATGTGTCTTTGACCTTTATTATGTATTTTGATTTTACTGTGCTGTAAATAAAATACAAATAATCAAAATCCCATTATTTTAGTCTCCTCACATTCTTTCTTACCTGCCTCACAATCACAGTCACTCTGATGGGCCATTAGGTGTGAATCACTAAATATTCATGGTCATTGTCACTCACTCACATACGGCCTTTCTAACACAAAACATGTCTTATAAAATTTAAATCAATATATTGTTTTCTGTGAATGAGTGAACAAGATGATTTTCATATTATTTTGAAGTAAATATTCTACCCTGTGAGACTGATTACTCAAAAGTCTTATTCAGAACCATTCTGTATGGGGTTTATGGCCTTATTTCAGCTACATTTCCCCCCCCAAAACTTACTAACCACTTACAACCATAGCAAAAATATTGGTATTTCTAAACTTATAATTTCTAAAAAGCATCCAAAAGCATGGTCACGATGTAACATTTTCCAGCTAACCAATTATTCCTCTAATAAACAGTTTTATACCACACTTGTGGTAATCAGAGCTCATAATTTGTAAATAAATTGCTGGATGTTTGCTTTATTTTACAAAAGCACAAATCTTCTGTTTTTATTGTAAATGTGCAAAAATAAAAGTAAACACTTTTGTGGATTATATCTGACTCCAAAAATTTAGTTTTTTTATGTTTCATGGTCCAGGGTCACATATTCTAGTAATTCAAACTTACATCGCAGTCTGTTCATTATCAAAATAAAATACAGTCAACCAAACATAGAAAAGGTTACACTGATTAGTTTAAATAGACCATATATAGTATACCGGTCCACTCTGCTGTTATGCCAAGGACGTTTTTGCTCATGTGAAGAGGATTATCTTTTCCGTCTATATGCGAATGCGTGTAAAGTACAAGCCTAGTTTACATTATTAATAATAGTTTAACTTTCAAATACATTGCAAATATGGAAACATTTGCATTTGTGCCAAATGAGAAATGAGCAATAACCTCCAAACACATCTAGCGTGCACGCATGCACTGTCACGATCTAATGAACTGTAAATGATGGATTTTTAAAAACAAATAGGCCTACCTGAACGCACAAATTCAAAATCTGACATTTTCTGGAAAAGAATCCAGCAGGAAAAAAATTAAGTACAGGGCTCATACTCACATAAAAATGTTTCATGTGAGCAACAGTGTGTTTTGCTGCAGCAGCGCCGATGGAAGTGGTTAACTGACTGCGCAGCACAGCCACACACGCCACAGTTACTTTTGGGATAATTTTATTTTAAATGTCATAATGTCAGTTGAAAACATTGCAACTGTGTTTTAAAATACAACAATGAGCACCACAAAACCATTTAAAGATGCGCCTTCAGCTGTCTCTGTGCTGGGATAGAAAACAGTCAACAAAGTAAAATGATTTGAATTTTATTAAATAATCATAATCACATCTATTCATATTCAGACTAAAACCCCTTTAATTCGGGTGAGAAAGCGAATTTTTTTTTTTTTTTTTTTTTAGTGGCTTTTGCACATCCTATCATACCGGTGACTGCGTGCCACTGCAATAGATGCATGTTGCAGCATTAAGGTTAACGATTAATCGATTAATTGATCGTTAATTTAAATGACGATCGGTCATGGAAATGATCGAAAATTGACATCCCTAATAGGGATGCAATGATTCACTCAACTCACGACTCGATTTCACGAATTTGATTTCACGATTCAATTTTCTCACAATCATTTTTAACAAAATGAGATTGAAGACATTATACAGTAAATGAAAAGGTGTCATTTTATTAGGCTATTACTGCACATTTCTTTGTGAAATTGAAACAAAATTAAATTGAAATTTTAAAACAAACCCCAAATCATACAAGTTACACAAATAAAAGAAATCTCTTAATATAAACAAACTAAGGCTTTGTCTGTGCTCTTTCCATTTAAAATTAGAGGCAACCACTGGATTTTAATCATGATCCAAACAAAGATGCAGCATACATGAAGCATGAGTAGTTTTTAATCTAAATTAGACTGTATAATTTAGAAATTTAAGGCAAAAACAAAATGGTCTGACTTTAGTTTTGTGAAACTATACTACATAAAACATATCTGAACGAAACAGCAGACAAGCTGAATGAGACGCAGATTCACTCTCACTCTCTGACAGCAGGTGGGGTTTATGAACAGCAATGATACAGTGTTTCCTGGGTTACCACTGTAAACAAAGCAGAGCTGCGCTTATGAACACTACTTTAATATGCATTGTTCAGAGGCAAGATGAAAAGAAAATACCATGTAAACTTTTCTAAAGACAGTCAGTTCCCCTCAGAGATACATACATATAAACTCCTACTCCAATTGTATCACGATTTGTTTGGCATCTCAACCAATTTGAATCAATTTTCGACCTGGCATGTGGTTAATCCTTACATCCCTATTCATTAGTATGCACTGATTAATCCCATGTTGTAACAAAACCAAAAAACTAAAAAAATAAAAAATATGTACAGCCAAATCATATGCTGGTGCGAGCAGCTGAAAAAGTTGTGGCAAGTGGCAAGAATGAGTCGAGCCCTGAATATCTATCCATATTTATTCATATCTATCCATTCAACTATATACATCTATTCAAATCTATCCATCCATCAACAATATATTAATTTTTCATATTATTTATTGATATCTATCCATATACTCCATCTCTTTCCAGCTGTGTATTGATCTATCCATATCATCTACATATTATCCATATCCATCCATTTATATCTAATCTTCCATCCATCAATCCATCATCCATCTATAGCAGGGATGGGCAACTGGCAGCCCAGTGTCTTTTAGTATGGCCCGCTGGATCATATTAGACTCGGATGATCAATTTTAAAACATTTGAAAAGCAAATTTTTTTTTTATTATATTTTTACCAAGTTCAAGGGGATACCCATATGTTTGAAATGTTTGGAAATCTGTATTTTATTTAAATCGCCATCACACCACTGCTCACAACTGGGATGCCAGAGTTGCACTTGCCTCAAATTTCAAAGGTAAAATTCATAGTTAACAAAAGGTTTTTACCAAGTGCATGACAGAAATGTTTGCACTGAACTATGTTCTTATTGGGGTTTCCGCGGGTACTTAAAACATCTTCAGTTAAATTGTTTATATTTAAGGCCATGAAAACTCTTAAATGGTTCAAAAAGTCTAAATTATAAGAGGTCTTTGGGGACGGAAAGTCAAGAATTGCTATATGGATTAATATGTAGATTAAACTTCAAGAGGCTACGATTTCACTGAATAAACTTGAGTGCTGCACGTCAGCTTTATATACTGAGGCTACCGGGGAAACCAATATTTCTGCAGTTCCGAAATGAAAACTGCTGACAGAGAACGAATTTACTTAATAAAATCTTTAAAAACAAACTATATTAGATATACTTTAATTTCCTTCAATAAAAAGTAAAACTGAGTAAAACGGCATAAAAGGTGTGTGGACATGGATTAGTAATCTGGCCCCTTGGTATAAAGGAGAAAAAATGCTGGCCCTCGTCACTATCAAAGTTGTCCATCCCTGATCTATAGCTATATATCTATATACATATCCAGCTATCCAATTCGATACCTATCCATATACATTTATCCATATCTGTCTATATCTATTATCTCTCTATCCATATATATCCATCCATATCTTTTCAGCTGTGTCCATCTACCCATATCGATCAATCTAGATAAGTAAGCAGATATCTATATCTACTACTATATCTACATATAAATATTTATTCATACATCCAACCATCCATCCATTACCCATCCATCTCTATCCATGCTTCCATCCCTTTACTATCCATCAATCTACATACCCATCAATCCATCTATATCTATTCATATCCTTTCATACGTATCAATATCTATCCATCCATCCCACTGATTCCCTCTGTCTCTCTGTCTTCGATCTTTCTATCATCTATCTCTTTCTATTTGTACGCAAGTAAACAAAACAGATAAATGTTTCAGTAAATATACTGCACATTTTGACAGCTGAAACAGGGTTGACTGTGATATGCCCTCACATGGGAGTTCCCTTAATAATGAATGGCATAAAGCATGGTCATGTGACCAAGGCTGATCTAACAGGACTTGGCTTCAGCGCAGCTGTTCCTGCAACTTCCATTTGTATCACTGGGGAAAACTGTACTCCATAGCCAGCTCTATTTTTAGCTACACCCAGGAAGCTGAAAAAAAAAAAAAAAAAAAAAAAAAAAAACAACATGAATGCGAATATGCTCTTCCCATTTTCCATTTCAATATCATTACAGTCAACCAATATCACAGAGTGACCATTTCACACTACAGCAGTCAAAGAGATCCCTCTAAAATAAATATAGCTTAAATAAACAACAGCTGAGAGTGTTACACACAATAAACTGGAAGGTGTCTGAGAATGTGCCTCACTATGCACAAGTGCTGTACAGAGATATTCAACTGCCAATTTAAAAATAATTGTTTGGGAATCATACTAAAAAAACTATTCCCCAGTAACATATTTATACAGGTACTTGCATCAATTCCAGATCGTCAGATCTCACCAACAATACATAAGCATCAAATAACATCAGGGGTCCACAACAAGACCTATGGTAAAGGAGACCCCTGAAAGCAATCAACAGATACAAGCCCTACGCAAAGAAACAAGCAAGAACATCATACACTGACTGACACAACCAGGTCACCCCCTTTGCTAGTGCTGGGCGGTTTGACCAAAAATTTATATCACGTTTTTTTTCTAAATTATGCCGGTTTTACCGGTTTATGACGTTTTTTTTTTCTCATGCATAATCAGGTGTACAATGCATTTTCTGCTGGTTGATATTCCAAGACGTGCTTTTAGCCCGATAGCACTTGCATAGAATGGTTGTTTGGTCGACGTCGGATTTTTGGAAACCAAAAACCCTCCAAACAACAGACCAGGCTCCTCTTTTTGGCACAAGTTCTCCTGTGTCATGTTCTACTAGTTCTGCAGCATCCATCTTCCCTGTAATGCTGTTTCACACATACTCCGTCTGCAGTGGGACGCGTTTGCAGTCCGCTACTGATCCGCGGCTGTTTAGTCCACAAACACAACATTTGTTCATTGTTTTGATTTCATATCATGTAAAAAAAACACACACTTTTTCTTGTTTTAAACCTAGCCAAAAACCCATGTGTTGCGTGTGAAACAGCTTTAATTAGTATACATTTATTCTGAAATGACTGCATTTCCGTGTAAATCCATGTTCATTTTTCCCGCGAACAATGCGCTTTCACTTTAATTCAGCGCCTGCAGCACAGCAAAAATAGACTTGGTACGTAAACGTTCGCTGCACTGCTGCAGACGCACCGCTCCTGGAACGCACTGATGGACCGCAACCTCGTGCAGTATGAACGCTGGAATCCGTTAACATGGGTGCGTAAAAAAAAATACGCAACGCATACGCACTGCAGACGGAGTATGTGTGAAACAGGCGTTATAACGTAACACCAGGGCACTACTGTGTTTACCGCTGTCGCTGCTTAGAAGTGCAACATTGTAAAGGGTCCGTCTGAAACAGTGTGCCGCGGCCGCAGTGCAGCATAACGTTCCGAACGTTGAGTAATTAAACACATCGGTATGGCGGTATATTAAAAATTAATATCGTAATGAAAATATACACCGGTTTTCGGTGTAAACCGGTATACCGCCCAGCACTACCCTTTGCTACCACTTAGTCCAAATATGAAGCTCTAAAGATGGTGGTGGAAAACGAAAAGGTTGATACAGGTCTTCCAGATACATGCTCTCAAGCAAGTGCCTGCAATATGGGCCATTGTGATCACAGACAATGAGTAAATAGGTTTTAATAAGATACTTTATGTGGGGGTCCTAAACAACAGTAACATCAAAAAAAAAAAACATAAGCTGGAGGAATATCAGTGAATGAAGTAGGAGCTACATAGAAACTAGCAAGTCCACAATTATAATCTACCGGTAAAATCAGAGGGAAACCACAGTTTAAAACAATGCTTTTCGACCCCCTAATCCTAAAATCTGATTGGTTGAGATGCATGTTGTTCCATGACAAACAAATACACTGATCCAAGACCATGCCCTACATGGGTAAATCACATTAAGCGTGCTAGTGCCATGGAGGATCTTCAGGAGAACAGATAAATGGATAAATAACAAAATAAAGAGAATATATAAAGCCATTATTTTTCTATGAACTTTTCCTTTAAGTTAGAATCATAACCCTCCCTTCTGCCTGATTCAGGTTTGGAGCTTAAAGCAGGGATGCCATGGACTTGATCTGAGGATTACCCAGGTATGAGGCAACATAATCTTCACCTCTGGTTGGACGTGCAAGTCTGTGGTGCCAGACTATTTATATTATTATTCTTCAAGAGTACCTTATCTCATTTCACACTCACATCAGGCCAGTAAAATAACACATCTAGTGTAGAAACATGAAGCCACAGCACGGTACAAATCCCTGCCTTAACCACAAGATATTATAAGATATTATTATGACCAACGCAGCCCTTCTGTTTAATTGTTACACACATGCCCCATCTCCCCCAATGACATGAGGGGACATTACTAAACAGATAAAACAATTAGAAGAGAAAAAGGTGAACTGAAAAAGTTGATGGCAATGTTAGAAATATCATTTTAATATATGATTTTTTTAAGTCAACAATCTTCAAAAAAAAGTATGAAGTAAATCAATGAATGTATGTATAGAATGTAAATGAATGTATAAAGTAAAATAAAATACTAAATACTATATATTTCATTTTTTCATAAACTTTTTTTTTTATTGAGGGCTTTTTTATTTTTATATTTAAGTAAATATCTTACTCTATATTCATACATAATTCATAGAATGTTAATAACTAACACTTTCAAAAAAAGGCAATCAATGTCACCTCCAATCAAATTAGCTTCTACTCCACTCACATAATTATGATTAGAAAAATACAGATGACATCTACAAAGCATGAAGGTGGCCTCGTAAGCTGGTTGTTTACAAATCCAACATACATTCGGAACAACTGAAGTCTACAATGGTTTTAACATAATTGTTCGGGATCGCCTGTCAATTTTTATTATAGCACAAGAATTCTGGAAACAGGCTGCTGACCCAGGGAGCGTCATTCTCTGGTATCTCTCCTAAAACACAGCCAAACGCTGAGGACGTGCTGCCTGTGCATTAGTGCTACTCTGCAGAGCATCCAAGCCTCATGTACTACTGTTCTTGACATGATTCATAACAGCGCCCATTGATACATGATTATCAGCCCCAGTGCTCTCAGATAAAGACACATTCTCCCATGAATGGAGCGGTTTCTCAAGTTTGGGACTTGGATCTCTGCTTCAATGATAAACACGTATAGTCAACAAAAGTCTGTTATCTTGGTCCATGTTGTGGATCCCTGCTGGAGAATCTGTGGTGGAATAATTGAGACCGGAGGTCTTTGGGAGAATCTGACCTTGTTTTCCAGTGAGTGTTACCTGCCAGCAGCAATGGCAGCTTGGAATATGACCAGGATCCAGTGAACATAGACAGGCAAATGACAAGAGACTCAAGCTCTGTGGCTTGGAGGAAAGCAAAGACCTCTCTAAACCATAGACTGTAAAAAAGATGGACGACGCACCTTCATACAATTCCACTGAAGAAAAGTGAAGCCGCCATTGACCCAATAGGGCACAGCCATATTGCACTGATTTGGGACCAGAGTCTGCATAGTAGAGAGCGAAGTGGAGCCGCGTCCCGCCCACACTCCCGCAGAGTCAATCGCAAACACACGCCCCTAACCCTTTTTTTAAATTAGCCTGACTGGTCCAATTTTTGTCTGCTGATTTTTCGTATAAGAGGCTTGTGTTAAAATAAGGTAAATACAACTCCAATCTCTTCTTGAAGGTCCCGAAAAAGTCAGTTGGTGCATCAGTTCGCTCAGAGAAGCTGTCAGTCTCAGCTGTCAATCATGATGTCACACTCCCGTTTTTATAGCATCACATAACTAACTAAAACCAAACTTATTTGAAAAATGAACACCCTTAAGGGGGTCGCACACCAGACGAGAAGCGCAGCGCCGCGTTGCGCCACATGTAGGACAACTCGAGGTATCGCACACCGGACGCGCACATTCTATACGCTGGAGCTCAATATCGAATCAAGTTCTTAGCAGCAAGATGAATGAGATTTGACTTCATTTATTATTATTATTATTTTACATATATTATTTTAATTGATAATAGCTGAGTTTTGAACGTTAATTAATGAAAAGAATATGAGTTATAATTTAGTCTAGATTATCATTAGCATTCTAGATTGCCATTCATTGTTTTGTATTATTATAAGCAATTTCAACATTTCCAATGCTGTAGCTACTAATACTGATTTGTTCGCTAAATAAAAACAAAGAAGCCACATAGTTTTATAGGTATGCTTATTTCTTAACGTTTCTAAGGACTGTCACTGAACATTTTACCTCAGATCGAAAATTAGACATTCTTACCTGAAAAAACGATGACAAACGCTATCTTCCTCCACGTTTATGACTTCCTCATGTTGTCTTTGAAGAATCTATGGTTGGTTGCATATAATTCTGGGTATTTCCCTGCGTCGTTGACTAGTTTTTTGTCTTTTGCGGTCCGCTACTCCGCTATTTAAATGACCTGAAGTGTGTTGTGACGGTTGAGACCTGGTAAATCCAGCAGGTGGCTGCCGACAACAATGAATGTAATCACGACAGGCAAATACTGTATGTCTCGAGAGAAAAATAAAAGATTAAAAGGACTACGTTTATTATACATTTATTTATATATGTTAACATATTATTCAAGCTGTACAACTAATGTAAGTAGTATTTTGCAGCAGTGGTATCTTGGTATAATGTATGAACAACGGTTTGAAACAAATATTATGTTATTTAATACAAAACTATGCAGATGGCGCTCCGTGGCGCGGCAGGAATTTGAACAGCGTCCTGAGTCGTAGCTGGGCACCATGGACAGACGCCGAATGGCGCCGCCGGTGTGTGTACACTCATAGAGAATAATGTGTTCGAATTTTAAAGACGTGGCGGGACGCGACGCGGCGCTGCCCTTCTCGTCCGGTGTGCGACCCCCTTTACTTACATCAGCCTGATAAAATCTACATCAAATTACATAAACCATGTTTGAAAACAAAATATTTAAAGTGAAATTTAATTATTTAGTTTGTCCCACGTCCCATTATATTATATGGAGAGGTTGGGGTTTATGACCTATACTGGGACCAGCCACCTGGGGACGATCGAAACACGATGGCTTCACATTTGAGGACTAGTGCGGCACACTTGCTCTAAACATTAAAAAATATCCCATCAGTCAATGCGCTCATTATGTGATGTCACTGCCTTTAAGAAAACACTGCATTATATAGCAAATAATAAAGATCTTCACAAATTATCCCAGTAATAAACCAACAATCAGGTCATTAAATTCTGTACCTGACAGGATCTCTTTCCTCAGACACTTGAACATATTTCTGTGATGACAAAGGAAGACCAATTCAAACTGGTGAAGTAAAATCATAACATGTAAGAATTCAAGTGAACACAGTTCATCTGCAAAAGACAGATGACACATGGCATGAACACATGAGAACACATGAGATGTGCAAGAGCGTCTTTTATCTTTGTGTTAAATCCAAAAAATTTAAAAGACAATATAGAACTTCTCAGGGCTCGAATCTGCGACCGTTTTGGTTGCATATTCTCCCGAATTGTAACCTGTGCGACCCCAAAATATATTTGGGAGCATTTGTGCAAGTGCAAGTGCAAGTGCACATGATTGCTGTGGTGCGACCTGTCTTCATTTCTCTGCAAAAAGTTAGCAAATTACTACATAGTATGAGACTGCTGTGAGCCAATACAGTGACTGTTCCACCATTAACTTTAATGTGTATTTTAGATTGGTTGTATTAACCATCAATCACTCCCTTTTGCTGCAATCTGTTGTCAGGTTACAGAGTGCTAACTCGGAACCGATGGGTTTTTTAGGCCGATCTCGGTTCTGGACTTGCTCAAACTTCATTTAAATAATTTTCCAAAATGACATTTGTGTGGAAATATTACAAAGTCTGTAAACGACCATTAACTAAGGCCAGAGACGCTGAAGACACACACAAAGAGAAGAAAATACTGTAACAGGCAGAACAAGCACACTGTTCACTATGCGCAAAATATTAGCTTAATTTAGGCCATTCTAATTTGCATCTAAAACTGCTCATGTATGCGGCATCTTTTCTTGGATCATGATTAAAATGCAGTGGTTGTCTCTAATTTTAAATGACTACAGATACAAACTGTAATGGGCCAAATAAACAACACGTTCATGTACTCTTTTTAATTTTATCTTATTTCTTGCTTTAAAATAAAATATACATTTAAAAAAATCGGCTATTAGAATCAGCTTACTCACTTTTAAAACATCAGCAATCAGAATAGGCCATGCAAGATCTATGCATCACTAACAAGAAATGTTGGGCCAAGTGTTTGGCAAAGAATTCAGGATCAGGTTCAATTGCTGAAGCTTTTAATCATTAGGATGTTGCCAGCCATTCCACTCAATTGGCAATTGTGATACTCCTTAATATTTCAGTGGGTGCTCCTAAATTTTTGTTGGCGCTTCTAACTTCTTTGAAGTTGGGAGCACCAGTGCTACAAAAAAAAAAAAACCACATTTACAACACCTTCTTCAACAAAAAAAAAAAAAATAATATTAAAAAACAAATAAAAAATGTTTTTTTTATAAATTCAAATGATTACACTGTTTTTATTATTCAAATTTACTTAAGCTATTAAAAGCTATTAAAAAAGAATCCAGAAAAAGCATAACAGAAAACAAAGAATTTGGGGGAAAATAAAATGGAATTTGGGAAAAAATAAAACTTATTTTACAGGGCCCTAGACTGAAGAGTCTTCAAAGAAAATCTCCCATTTACTAACATTTACTAACACACATCTCTGACTTGTTAGTGTTCCTACAAATTATCTTGATTTCTCTCTCTCTGCCCCCATAACCCACCCTGGAGAGCAACTCCATTATTCCTATTGCTGAAGAAAAAAAAAGTGTGTGTGCGTGGTGCAGTAATTGGTTCCCATCTCTAGCAGGGTTATAGAAAAATAGAAACAACACAAAGTCCTTCAACATGGAATGCAATAGAAATTTATGTTTAATTATAATTTTCCCAGATAATTGTTTCATATCGGGCACTGCGCTTTGACAGGGCTGTGGAACACGAGCAGGACATATATATAATTCGTTAATTCATTCCTACAACTTATTTGTGGCCATGGTCCATGTTTCATTAATTTGTTCCCTAGATAACTCATGATTTAACTAAAATAAGGGAATGAATTAAGTCATAGGAACTTAATTCATAGCCATGGAATCTTTCATTTCCTACACGCATGTTTACCACAGTAAGAGATGCGAAAACAGGGATTAAAAGTGAATGACAAGAAAATAAAGAGTGAGACGGTGAGGATTTGGGAAAAGAAAGAATAAATAAAACATTAAATTTGTGACCAAATGGCAAAACAGAACACAAAGCAGAGGCCATAATTATTATATAATATAATTTTTTTTTTATTAAACCATTTAAAAAGGTGCAGTCAGCAGTCTCCGTGACAGGATATGAAACAGCCAACAAAGTAAAATGATCCCATACAACGTGTTCTCTTCATTTTAAAGATTGATCATAATCACATATATTCATTTTATAATGCTGCTACTAGCCTTTTATTTAGACTAAAAAACCCTTTCACTGGGGTGAGGAAGCTGGCGATTTGAGTGGTATTTGCACATCCTGTCATGCCGGTGACTATATGCCACTGCAAGACACATTTTTTCAGTATTAAGGTTAACGATTAATCGATTAATTGATTGTTAAACAACGATCGATCATGGGAATGATCGAAAAGTGATATCCCTAATCGAAACATGTTGCACACAATGTCTGAACAGCATCCTGACACTCGTCAGAGTTGTAATCCAAGTTCACCATGAGACGCTTGTGCTGTCAGTCTAGGCTCAGTGACTGAGTGCTCTCCCCACCAAACACAACAGTCTTTTCCAGCGCTGTCAATCAAGAACAGACACACAAAGAACAGAGCCCTGAAGCAACCGTAATGAGCCTCTCCTCTGATGTCAGTATTACGCCAATCTGAATCAACCATCTTCAAGCACCTGTAATGAACCAGCTGTCAGGTCAAGCTTAAGAAAAGTTCAAAACAGGACCTTCTCACAGCCAATGGAAGTTGACCTGCCATCTCTCTGAAAAAAGTGCAAGCATCCGTCTGCACATCAAATTGGCTTTAGATAGTCCACCCTTTGCAGATCAATGCCTTTGGTAAGTCGCAATGGCAATGCACCGCCCTTAGAGTTTATCTGAGGATAGTGTAAGATGAATTCAACAGATCACACGCACCTGCAGCGCTTCTGTGAATGGAGAAAACAAAAACTAACCCCTATAGGCTTACATTAAAAGGAATATAGGCATATACACTAAATATATTTCACTTAAATCATATTGATAGATTAACGAAATGAAAGAAAAAAGGTGTAAAATTAAGGTTCATTGTGACACATTCCAAAGTTTTGGCTGTGATTAAGCGCAGCAGGTTATTGGCTAACGTTACCAGATCTCTCTTTTTTCCTTTTCTTTTTGAGTAAAGAAAACGCTGTATTTTATTATTATTATTAGGCAAATTATAGGCAAAGAAAATTGTTTTAAAAATAATAAATTAAATTTAAATTTATGCATTTAGCAGACGCTTTTATCCAAAGCGACTTACAGTGCATTCAGGCTATCAATTTTTACCTATCATGTGTTCCCGGGGAATCGAACCCCCAACCTTGCGCTTGTTAACGCAATGCTCTACCACTTGAGCTACAGGAGCATTATTAACCGGTATTTCTTTCACCCGAACCGGTTTCGGAACGGTAATAATATCAGAGGAACGCAGGAACAGAAACATTCAAATATCGATTCTGCTTGGAGTGAACCGTTTGATTTTTTTTTTCCATTTTCAAGCCCTGTTACTGACTTATGCAAATTAGTCACTGAAAATTCATATTTCAACATTGATGCAGTTTAAAGCCATCTAAAGCCATCTATCATGTAAAGGCAGCTACATGCATCTTAGCCCCTGATCCTGCCAATCCCATTATAAAGCAAATAGAATGTTAATATGAAAACAGTACAACTGTGGATGCCCATCCAGAGAGTTTAGGGCCACAAGGACAGACAAACCGCTAATTACTGCACCAGACCCAAGCAACTTTCATTACTGCAATCTGTGCTGATGCTGCGCTTTCTCCTCTGATGGATGAGCTAAAGGAGAGGTATGGAAGTGGAGGATTAGGGCTGGACACAAGGATAATGGACTTTCATGTGAGGGACAGTCACATATGAAGGGAAGCCATGGACAGATATTACTGAAGGGACACATAAGGAGTCCCAAACTCATTACTTGGGAAACACTATCCAGTAGTAATTCTCCAAGAGAATTAAAACAGGAGCCAGATGACAGTTACAAAAATTACAACTGTTATTATTTATTTACCAAGATTTACCCAGATACTGATGCATGGACCTCATCTCCCCATCATAACTTTTTTTATATACTTCTGCATGATTAGTGGAGACTGTATTTCTTGACAACCGTAATTTCCTCCTCAAATTAGCACATAGCAGTTTGAGAAACCAGAAACATCTAGTCTTCATATGAAAAAACTAAAACCGTTATCTTTTTGGACTAATAGTCACCAAATACTTTGTAAACACTGCTGTTGGTATTATGATTGCAGGCACAGAATTGCACCTTTAATTTAACTGTGCTAATGAACATGCTCAGATCATCATTTCAAGTTTATTTAAATTCTGATGTGACTGAAAGTACGAAACAAAACGAAACAAAAGCATAACAAAACATATCGTTTTAAGATGCGCAGCACGGACTGTTTATCTGCTCGGACCAATAATTGAGCGCAGCTCATGCAAACTGTTCCTAGCTCAGAATAAGTTTACTCGGGAGCCAGTGAGATCCAGTGAGAAGCATTTGAATTTGCCGCATAATTAATTACCACTATAATCAGTAGATGGCAGCAGAGGAGCTCTTATTTGATTATTAGTCGTTAATTTCTACATTTTGCTTTATATTTTTAAATTATAAAACCACTATTATAAAATACAAAATCATCAAGAAATCAAATTTTGCCAAAGGTTTGCACTTTTTTTGTGTATGAAGTCAAAAAGTGCCTTGAAAAGCACAAACTTTTCTTCCATTTGCAACTGAATCACAAATAAATAGTATTCCTTTTATAATCACTTTTGTTATTGGTCAGTTCTGCATTATACTATAGAAAAATAATGGTACATTTAATAAGAATAGAATATATACATTTTCTATCTAAAAGTTAGATTTTGCACAAGTTACTGTTGTTAATAAAAGGACATTTTGTATGCTTCCCAACTCAAGCTCAGGGCTTTACTGTCAAATGTGTATTACCAAGAAATAAACGTGTAATATTATTAGTAACTGCACTTGTGAAGCAATAGTGATTTTATGATTAAATTATTTTTACTTTAATACCCCCACTGGTGCCACTGCTCTCAAATGTTAGTCTGGAGCCCTGTCACATGAATTCGCTGCACTGTCCAACAGAAAGCTGCATGGTTTAGAAAGTGACTTGTGAGTTGTGTGCTCATACACTGCAATGCTATTAAAGGGATAGTTCACCCAAAAATGAACATAACATAAAAATGAACATGAATAAATCAACATAAGAAAGCAACTCATACAGGTTTGGAATGACATGAGGGTGAGTAAATGATGACAGAATTTTCATTTTGGGGTGAACTATCCCTTTAACAATAGACAAATGGACATTTTTTTGCATGCAAAATTTTGCTAATGTGATGACACCTTTAGGAACTTTATGAGAACTTGATGAGCCCAATGAGATTCAGCCTCCCTCTCAAACTCTGTGTTACTTCAGAAAAAAAATTGTTTTATACACTATTTTATCTCATAATTCATAATATTAGTTTTGTTTTTATACTGCAGATTGTTTTCTCCTCCTTAGAGAAAAACACCCCTGGTGGACATCTCATTCCATCCTTTTAAATATTGACCGAAGTTAAGAAACTTTTTATATCATTAAACTGACATATCTCATAACAAATAATGATTCCTTCTGCCAGAGGCCGGATAGAAGCATAACACAAGATTCATGATAAGGCGCCTTTGAGTCAGAGGATTTCTTCATTATAAATCATTTGGTTTCAGGCTGCAAATGCTCTCTATTCCTCCTATTACTGCTTGTGCTTTGATCTGATTTTATGAACTAACAGAGCACACTGCAGTTTTGTTTATTTTTTAATTTCACTATTTTACATATTTTTATTTTTCTGAATATCACCCTGGAAGTGTCCACCAAGCAGAGCAGGCTGCCAGAGCGATAGGTCAGTGCTTCGAGGTGAACTGAGCAGTGCTCTGCGGAGTGTAAACTGGGCCATGGGGATCGTCTGAGGCTTGCTGCCTTCAGCCCTGACTTCATCACGTTAGTTCACTTTCACTCACTCTACATAAACGAAAATGACAATCACTCAGGCAGTTTTTTAATTTTTTTCCAGATTTAGTTTGGGTTTTAGTTATTTCAGTACTTCAGTTTAAACTAAATGAGAATGAGAAATGTTACCTTTGCTACTAGAGGAAATAAAATAAGCTTTTTTTATATAGAATATTTTATATATATATATATATATATATATATATATATATATATATATATATATATATATATATATATATATATATAATTTTTTTGTTCATTTTATTTTAACATCCTGCCCAATGAAACAATGTTTATATTAAAGGCAATAAAAACAAATATGAAAAAAATAAACTAAACAAATCAATTACAAAAAAAAAAAATAACAACGATGAAAAAAAAAAAAACATTGTAACATTACAATCTAAAAACAAGAATAAACCTTTTAAAATCAGAAGTTCAATTCATTCAAATAAAAATGAAAGTAAATAAACAGGAGCACAGATTAACTGCATTATATTTTGATTACCCCATTACTGTTATCTGCTATCATAAAATACAATATACTTGTAGGTTTAAAATTCTACATACAACACAATTATTGTGCTCCTATTCTATTCTATTCTATTCTATTCTATTCTATTCTATTTGCTTTAAA
This sequence comes from Cyprinus carpio, assembly GCF_018340385.1. Classification (NCBI taxonomy): domain Eukaryota; kingdom Metazoa; phylum Chordata; class Actinopteri; order Cypriniformes; family Cyprinidae; genus Cyprinus; species Cyprinus carpio. Next base: position 8,521,228 of record NC_056584.1, on the reverse strand, counting down.
CTATACATGTTAACTATATCTTACCAGATATTTTAAAGCCCTTATTATAAAGCATGTCTCAAGTTTAGGACAAATTGGATTATGCACTTTCCCCGCAGCGGCTCACTCTATCATCTGCTATTATTCAGATGTACTCTAATCAAACTACAGTATATCGATATACAGTAATTGGTATTGCCTCATACCATATCGCTAATCAAAAAATATTGTATTGAAATATTGTACATATGTGTGTGTGTGTGTGTGTGTGTGTGTGTGTGTGTGTGTGTGTGTGTGTGTGTGTGTGTGTGTGTGTGTGTGTGTGCACGCTTTCATAAAGCTTCAGAAAATAGAGAATGACTAAACTGCTAAGCCCATGACCTAAAGGCAGCTGCCAAAGTGCATTGTGGGAAATCTCTCTCTCAGCTGGGAGAGTCTGGCCCTGGCACTGCTGTTTTGAGATAAGAGAACACGGATTCTCCCTTAAGTCAGCACAACGCACAGGCCATGCTAGAGAGGGCCCGGGCTGCCCTGCAATTTAGCCCTCCACTGTCTGAAAAACCACCGAGAATAGAGGCTGTGTTAGAGCAAATGATAAGAAGTGACGGCAACATTCACATGAGACGATCTAAATCAGCTCCTCTATAAAACAGCCAACAGAGCAGAACAGACACACACAGACAAACACACTAATCTCAATAAACTTTGCTAAGCCACAAAAACCCTGATACTGAGTAGTGGCATCGAAATATAGCATACTGTTGAAAATCCGGAGCTGTCTATGAAGGCAGTATTTTAAGATATTTCAGACACGCTTCCAACACAAAGGCTGGCAACTTAATTATGCTGCCTCTCAGAAGGCAATCCCAGAATACAGTGCTACGATCTCAGTGAAGAAAAAATAACAGATCCAGGTTATGTTCTCACAAACTGTGAGAAAAGGTAAAAATGAAAACCATAGAAAAAAAAAATTCAATCTAATTTAAAATTTTACCCAAAATGTTTGTGATATGTATCTTTGTGATCCTTCAAGCAAAACTGAAGAACGAACAGGTGTGACATCATTCAGAAAAAGAGGGCCAAAATGAAATTCATTTTAGTAGTTCGAAACAGCTTACCAGAATGTTAAACACTTTTAACATTTAGGGCCCTATGAAATCCGTTTTATTTTTTCCTAAATTCCGTTTTTTCCATTTAAATTTTTCTGGATACTGTTTTTTTATTCTCTTTTTTTTTTCTTAAAGTATCCTTATGATTTTTTTACCTCAGAAATTCTGAAGGCATAAAAAAATTATTTCATTTATCTTTTAATTATTGAAAATTAAGCAAACTTTATTATTTTGGTAAACAAAGGGGATTTACTATTAAAATTAAAACATGGAAGAAATGTTCTGTTATTATTCCTTAAACAATGTTTGTTTCATTTTAGTAGTAGAAGTAGTAGTAGTAGTAGTATGCTATATACATTCTCCTGAAAAATGTCTTCAAATCAAACCAAACTTTTATTTTGACAGGTTGCCGTGAATACCTTTACAGTTCTGTGTATCTGATATGACACTAGCTTTACTCAAATCAAATGACTCTCAGAGCAGTTCTGGAGATGTTGTTCATGTGTTTGCGTCCTCATTTAGTGAGACGACAGACGCTGAAATCACTGCAAGCGTCAGGTGTGCGCATTATGTGTTTAGTAGGCTACATGAAAACACGCGTCTGCGCCATTCATTAACAGACATGCAGAACATGCAGATTCTCCTTGATCAACACAAATAATACATCCTCCATAAACAAAACCTTCCAAAAATACAATAAAATGTCCAAAAATACAGTCTTAACCCAATCCCCACCCCTAAACCTAACCCTACCCATAATTTATTTCTAAAATCAGAGGGAAATGATAGCTGATTAACAAGCACCTAACACTGATTGTAAGCCTAAAACTGACATTTCCTGAAAAGTTATCCCTCAATTCTGATTGGTCAGTTGGAATGATGTTCCAGTATCAACAAGGACAACAGATCCAGGAACATGTTGTACTTGGTAAAAATCACGCTCACTGAACATGCAGGATTCATATTTAAATCAAATTTTGTGGCTTAATATTTACAGATACTAGTCCATATCGCAATTTGTTTTAAGTGTAATGACCTACTTTTGATTAATCCATTAAAAATTTGACAAATTCCGTGACATTCCAGGTTAAACTGTGAATTCTGTTTTTATGACTGGATTCTGCGATTCCGAAATCATAGGGCCCTAGACATTCCATTGGCCCATGGCGATTTTGTAATAGGAAGGTGTGCTCTGAGGCTTCACCTTCTTTGATGTGGGAATTGTTTCAGGTTCATTTCTTCACTCAGTCTGTCAAGGTCAGGCACAAATAAAAACATGAAGACACTAATCCACGTCTCATTCTCAGCTGCTCTTTTGTCACTTTTGCTATTTTTGTTGTGTTATTGAGAGGTAAGCATGCAGCACATATTTACATATTCATCTAAACAGTGCTTACAGCAGCATGGGGGCGTTAGAATATTCACAAACAGTATACCGTTGCTCAATTATTTGAGACTTCTTTTTTACTCCAAGTGAAGCAAATCTTTGTTGGGACTTCAGGCTAACATGCTGATTCCAGAAAGGTCCTGCTTTGTGCCTGAAAGGCTCACTAGGTTTTGTGAAACACAGAGTATCTAAAACAAGTGCATGCTTATTAGAGTTGAACAGATTTCATCAGAAAAACAGGTATGCTAACATACAGGACAACATGCCATTATATATATATATATATATATTATTTTTTATTTGTGATATCATAATGGTTATGCAGTAAGATTTGTTTTAGAATCTTTTTTATTATTTTATTTTCCAAAACAGCATTAAAATGGTCCAGTAGGGTTAGGCCGATAGACGATGTCATCGTCCATCGCCGATGGCAGACAAGACATCACGATGTTGAGTAATACTGTCAAATATTATAACCATTTATATTATAAACCAGTTATTAAACAACCGTTTAACTTAAGTACATTTTTAAATGTAATTTGATATATTTTTAACATGTAATTTATACCTGTGATGGCAAAACTGAATTTACAGGAAAAACGCTCTCCTCAATAGCACTCAAAATCAAAATAAACTGTGACTGGCTGCTTTACATGTCAGTCAGACAGGCTTTTCCTGCCCATAATAAGCTACAAAGAGGACTAACCCTTACGGAAATGTCACTATGAAATCCTTGTTGTCATATGTGATTGATTATGTGAGGATATGAGCCACAAACCAATCCAACTGCATTTCTGTATGTAATGTTACCCAAACAGTTACCCACACTGACCTATTTACACTTATATTGTACATCTGTTTGTTTTGCCGGGTGTATTTTCAACAAGATATTCTGAGCGATTTGTCATTGTAGTATCAAAGTGCTTTACAAAACCAGTCATGCCAGCTATGTTTGTCAGTGTCATGCATTCCCAGAGCCAGAGAAGAGAAAGGTGCTTTATCTGGCAAATGTCTCAAGTGTCTCATGTTAGAAGTCATACAGCAGTTCTGGACTTAAGACAGTTAACATTACAGTGAACAAATCCACATTGCTAATCCTGGGATTTATTTCTTGCATTTAAAAGAGGGTCACAGACAGGGTGACTGCAGAAAGAACACATCTTCCTGCTGTAGTTAATAGCCACCAGTAATCAATACTTAGCAAGTGATCTTTATCACAATCATTTGTCAAAATAAAAGCCGGAGATGCTCTGGAGACCAATCAAAGGTGTGAACCAGCAAAGACAAATCTTCACGCTAGTCATGTGACTGACACTATTCATACCGCAGAGGCTTGGAAAACACCAACTGTATTCCTCAGCCACATCAGCAGCCTTTTGATAAAAAGCTGCACCAACATGCTGAAAAGGTAATATGTGAGAAAACAAATAGCACCGACCCTGTAAGGTAAAGTAAGAGAAGCGGTGAGCATCGTAACTTGTGTAAGATCATCATTTTTTGTAATGCAGAGGCAACTCGGATGGCAAGATTCAATCACTTCTGAGGATGAAATTACACTGGGCAAATGTCACTATTATAAGAGCAGTCCATCGTACTTGGCTTGTCGCTTAGCAACAGAGACCGGGATGGTAGACTGTAGGTGTGTGTGCTAGAGTGTGTGGGAGACAGAGAGAGAGATAAGAGAGGAGAGATGAGAGAGAGAGAGAGAGAGAGAGAGAGAGAGAGAGAGAGAGAGAGAGAGAGAGAGAGAGAGAGAGAGAGAGAGAGAGAAGAGTGGTGTGTTTGAATAAGCCAGTGAAAGCATGACAGAGAAACAGAAGAGAAGAGGAGGGAGGAAAGGAAGAGCGAATAAGAAAACAGTGGCAGAAATGAAATGGAATCTTTTTAGTTTGAGTGCTCATAAAAATAATTAAATGATAAAAGACTTCCTAAACATCATCGGTAAACAGTGTTAACTTATTATGATCACTAAAAAAAGACAAGCAAAAATGGAAACTACAGCTGTTGCACAAGACAAATAGCATCTTGTACATCAAGGTAAAATGCATTTGAATTCATGACATCTTATTTAGGCTACCTGTTTAAAAATAATTATAAAAGTATCATAAAGGAGTAATGGCAGCTGAAAATATAGCTCATATGCTACATTCTGAGTCTCCTTAATAAGTGATATAACAGCTCTGTTTGAGGAACAGGCCAAAAGTCCTTATTCAATAATCATTTCTCCCTGTAACAGCTCTACGTGATCTGATATCAAACTGTAGATTTTGTAGGGTTTTAGAAAAGTCTAACTGAGGCTGCATCTATTTGAACAAAACACAGCAAACTGTAATATCGTAAAATATAATAATTCAAAATAGCTGGTTTCTTTTAAAATATAATGTAAAATGTATTTTCTTTTCCTGTAAAGCAAAGCTGAATTTTTCAGCAGCCATTACTCCAGTCTTTGTTGTCACATGATCCTTCAGAAATCATTCTGATATGCTGAATTTGAAATGAAAGTCTTTTGTATCAATATAAATGTATTCACTGTCACTTTTATTTAAAACATCCTTTTCTGAATAAAAGTATTAATTTGCGCGCAAGTTAAATTCGCAACTTTGGATGGAAACCCTAATCGCCTCAGGTCCTGTCTTTCTTTCTTTTTGTTTGTTTTGTTTTTTAGATGATACAGCCTACATGACGAAGTATGTTTTTAAAAGCCATTTTAATGCTATTCCTTGATAAAATTCCCTATTGTTTTTGTCTTGTGTTTTAATATGTTGGCAAACGTTATATGAAGATGAGGCTATATTGATTTTTTAATTGTTCTGAATTTCCCCAACTGATTTTAATAAATAAGCATCGGCTGACGTTTAGTGTGTTCTCTTCTGTGTGTTCTCTTCTATTTTTTCTTATTTTTTTTTCTTTTTAACGACCGCCTAAAATTAAATGATGATAACGCAAGGCAAGAACGTGTACGGCAAAATTGTGACCTATTTTTAGTGGAATTCATTGAGGGATTTGTCAGTGTGATTCATAGATTGAGTATTTCAAATGTAGGCTATTATATACACGCATACACAACGTTTTTTTTCTTCTTACCATCTTTTGGGGGTTTCTTGTTTTTAGACTAGTCGGATACAAAACTTCAGTTTAAACGATTTGGTTTCAAAATACCAATGGGCAACAATTTACATTACAGCCTGTTGTTCACGCAGACCTATCATATAACTTACTTTCATAGAATACTTGAAATACAGTGCATAAGTCACAAGGATGTAAGCAATATGGCAATAAGGCAATACGGGCTATCAAGTGAAAGACAGCCATGATCTCTGAAGGGCGATTGATCTGTTTGAGTAAGCCAGACAGCAGAGACTGACAGAGGACATAAGGTGGATAAATTGGTCTGGTCTAGGCAACCAGCTTCTCTGACCTTCATTTTTAATGAGGTAAACACAAGCTGCCCTTTGGGAATTTCAGACCCGTCGGTGAGACTCAGACATCTGGCAACAACAAACCTGATAAAAATTATGGTCAAAAAAAGCATCCCATCTAAGGTCAAACACAAAAGTTTTAGCCAAAAACTTTCCTGACCATTACTAAAGCGCATTAAAAAGTGAAGTGCTAAAATGTGTTTCCAAAAACCCTGGTGCCACCTATTCCTATAAATAGAATATCTTATTAGAAATAATAATAATAAATAATATAGCTGCAAGCCAGCAATTACGGGGCCAAGCACTACAGAAGCAAGCATCAGACCAACTGCAGAAACTGAAGCGATTTTAGAGTGCTTTTAGTCAAAACGGCTGAAAAAATCATAAATACAACCACTAGTAATATGATTTGTTTTATCACATTTGACCAATAGGTGGCGCTGATGTCAAATCAATGTGGTGTGTTCCGTGTGAGTTGACAATGGCACACACAAAGTTTGGTGTCCATATGTCAAAGCTTTGTAGAGGTACAGCCTCAGATGTAGTTTGGCATCATGCATCAAATTTGTTGCAGCATTATCCAAAAACAGTTTTGTCTATCAACACGAAATCCATAACTTTTTGTCAGCACACACTGACAATAATCTGACTCGATTTTTGTGAAAATCAGACCAACGGTCTAGGAGGAGTTTGAAAAAGTAGGTTTTCAACACAAATCAAAATGCCGGACAGGAAGTTGTATGGTAAGTTGTATGGTGTGTATGGTAATATTCTTGATTATATATGATTTATATTTGAATTTTCCTCATTTACAAGGTCACTTTGAAAAGTGCTGTTAAATGAATAAATGCACATGTATTTAAAACACATTCTATGCTCAAACTACTAGTCAAATTTTGTTGCATTTTCATTTTTCATATAGCATAGAGCAATGCAGAAAAAATGGGCAGTTTGCCTGGTCATTTAACTTTTCACACAGTCTGAAATTATTAAAGCAATAATTTCTGGATGACCTTCTATAACATTGCCACTGCATGACTCCTCTAGTCCAGCAATGCAAGAGCAAGCTGCCCTCCTTACTTCAGCTGCCATTAAAAAGACATTTGTTTCCCTTGTTGCTGTTGCACATTGATACCAATACATACACAAATGCACTCAAAAATAGTAATAAATGCTGCTGTTAGTAATTTGTACCACTTGTTTGTGTTTCCTTCTATCCAACTGATGGTCGTTTAATGTGTCTCTTCATTTTCAGTTTTCCTGTGTGTGTACCCAAGTTTTACAAATAATAATGATTCTAAATTGCTTGTTGTTTACTGTTTGCCAAATGCTGCATCCATAATCCAGTCCAGGGACGTAGAAATATTGCAGACAATCTTACTGTCAACAATTGTCTCATTTGCATTTATTTGTCCCAAGTTATTTTAGGAGGAATTTTGTTGATTCTTAAATGAATCATAATTGAGATCATTAGATCTGAGAGCAACCTTTGATGCAATACAATTTTCCTCTGGCTGACAATATTTTTAGCAAGAGTGATGAATAAAATGCAGCAATGTCATACTGCAGGCTTTCACAGTGGTTTACAAGGTGCTTCTTCCACTGTAGGTCTAATACCACATATCAACAAGGGTGTCTTGTGAAAATGTCAAAGGTAAGTTTAGATCACACGTTGAAGTGAGCAGAGAAACACTGTGTCTAGAGTAAATGATTAGCCTGGGTATTTTTACACTACTGCTAGAGGGAAAAAAATGCATTCAGGAAAGCTGTTATAAATTGACCAGCATTTACCAAAAAGGCATAAAGATAAACAGGATAAGTAGTTCTGGTACCAAAATGTTTCCCTGGGAGTCTTAATTAATTTATTAACACAGTTAATGTGTTAAAATAGTTTCTAAACACCTGCCAATTCAAACCCCTGATTTCATTACAACATGATTCCCATATGTCGGTGTAGACCTCGGCAGACGGCACAGTACTACGGCAGGCTTAACAGAAAGTATTCAAAGATACTGGTTCACAAGCAGACCATAATGTCCATCTACTGCTCAGCCTTTCTCAGAAGCCAAAGCCTCTCAGTCCACAACAATACACCTCATCAAAAAAAATACATGTGAGACAAACAACCCATGCATAAGGCAACCAACATTACAAGGATACAGCTCTTGTTCCTGAAATTTACATGCAGTGGGCCACTAAGAGTTTTTTGCCAAATGATGTTGATATTTGAAAGCACCAAAACAAACACGCCCATACCCCAACAGGACCTCGCCCCTATTTTGATAACTCCACCCCACACGTACGTACACAGCCCTTGCAGCGACGATGGTGGAATCTGCTATGCCTGCCGGCCGCGGCATATTCAAGCAAAAGCCAACACAGGACAGTGTGAAAAAGCAAAATCAACTTAACTCACCTATCAAGAAAAAACAAAGCAACCTTGGCGTCCGATTCCCTTCCGCTCCTTGAGTTTCTCCACCGGTGGAAAGCTGCTCCAATATTTACACTGGCCCTACCTTCATTTTAATGTTTTGTTCCTCCGAAATTTTCCTCTCTTTTTATCTGCCATCCCAAATATACATCCTATCCACTAACATATCACCCACTCACCCACTCAACAACCACACCTCCCTGTCATTACTAGACACGTCCCATACTGCTGATTGGCATCGAGTTTGTTTTGGGACTCGGTCCAACACAGTGGTCAAAAACATTTTTAAAAAAAATCTCTATATAGAAAGGTAATTCCATTAAAGGGAAAAAACACAAAAAAATTAAAATGATACCACAACCAAAAAACAAAAACCCTTCACCATACATACACCATAACGCATACACGATATATACACCTTACTTATACATGATGTATACTTCTTTCTTCAAATGAAGACAAAGATCTTTAGAAAAATAATAAATTTCTATGAGTCCATATAATGCAATTATACAGGACCTCCGAAGTTGATGCTTCAAAAATACAAAGTTGATGAATCAATAGCCCCTTTCATATATGCAGTTTTTACTGATAAACTACTGGTAAATTACCATTAAGAGATCATGTGTGAACAGGACATTTTCAGAAATACCGGTAAATTCCTTCTGGCAATTTACCAGTATGCGAATTTGTAACATTACCAGTAAATTACCGGTAATGTGCTCTGTGTGGATGCAGAACAAGATCACCCCCATGAGCACATATGAGTTCAAAACGTGCTGAGGTAAGACGTCTACTCTGGGATAATCATAACATTCTGACACAGATGATGCATTTACTCCACACTGTGTAGTTCGGTTTGAAGTCGTCTAATACGACATCTCTGGGCTAGGGCTATACAATTAATTTAAATTAAATCGCAAAGGCAATAAACCACGATTAAGCAGAAGCTGGGATTGTTATGCGTATCTTTCAGTGAAGCACAGTTCTGTGATCAGTAGTAAATCCCCATCCAAAGGCCAGAGGGCGCTCTTGCACTGCAGCTGAATAAACAGAAGATTTAACTGCTTTCATTGATTCAACGTGACTAATAAACACACGACTATGGCAATATATGGTTTATCTGAGTTCTTATTATTATAATTTTCATCATCATAATGTATACATATAATGAAATGCTAATCGCCATTATCACTGCTTAGAATACAATTAAATATTGTGTGCCTTAATTATTCTGTGTAAGAATCTCACAGAAGGATTTATTTCTAACACTCGATTGACGTTATGAAGTGAGTTTGGGGTTAAAACATTATTAAATGTGGTATTTTCACGTGCTTTTAGATGGAGCACATTTACTACACAAAGCTGTAGTTCGGAGAAGATACAATTTCATAATCCTACGATTATATCGTCTGCGATTATGAACGCAATTTTGCATAGCTTGTCAGAGAACTACGCCTCTGTGTAGTAAATCCTGCTCCACCTGAAAGCAGGTGATGGAGATTTACTACTAATCACAGAACCGGCTTTACTGACAAAATGTGCATGACAATCATGATTAATCGCATTTGATTAATACTCTGGGCCAAAAGCAGCTACATGAATGTGAACGTTTGACACAATAATGAAAACATCAACAAAAACACGTATACCCCTCCATGTTTACAAACAACTTAATATAGCAGCAAAACTGAAAAGTGTAAAAGCTTGTGTGATTGCTGCTGGTTCGCAGTGCATTTCAGTCATGCCATGTACCAACAGCTCCGACACGAATATCATGTTAACTGACTCATAACGTGTGCAATAGCTCATCATGACCTCCCGAGTGTCCGAACTCGCAGCATGTACACCTGGCCTTAGAGGTAATTTACAGTTGATGTCATAGAATTTAAAGGTATTCTGAAACTGATGTGTGAATGGTGCTTTACTGGTAAAACCCAGAACGTCACTGCCTGTGTGAACAGCACATTTTTGTATTTACTGGTAGTCTAATTTTACAGCAATTTACTGTTATTACTGTATGAAAGGGGCTAATGCCTTCTGAAGCGAAACGATAGGTGTAAAAAACCTTTAGGAACCTATGTGAAGATTATCAGATGATCCACAATCTGCATGTGCTGTCAGGCTGCAAAGAGAGCTGGATTGTAAACTTGGAAAAAAAAGTTATCTCAGGACAGATGTATAATGCTGTCTTCTCCCTTACTGATTTAATCCTACAGAGGGTAATATTTTAGTGACACCAGATTAAACCCAGAGATTTGGGCTGGACTCCATTACTTGCACTGCAAAAAGGAGATCAAACCTAAAGAAAAGCATGGTAGTCCATGGTAACAGAAAGGTCCAGATGGTGAGGAAGTAGATATGATGATAGTGTGTGTTGACAGAGATGCACAGTTCGAGTAGGGAGGGAGGCCCGGCAGTGCCTGAGAGATCTCTGCTTCTGCAATTGCTGTCAGTTAAAAGTCTATGAAGCAGAAGATGGGCTGATGTTTCACTCTGATTCTTAAAATAACCACAATACAGTTGATTGCATTTCTATATACTTATTTCAATACTTAATTGAAAACATGCTGCTTTATTTAAAAAGGTTTTAAAAAAAATAAGTTAAAAAAGGAGTCAAAATCATTAATTTATTTGCTATTTAATTTAGATATAATCGACACGCAACTGAAAACTGAGCTGTATACAAACATTTAAATTGCACAAAAGGCTATTTAAAACAAAAGTTTCTATATGTACTTTCTAATGACATTTCTTGTCCCATTTGTTGTTGAAAAACAAACAAAATTGCTTTTCAGTTTATATTCATACACAATAAAATAAGTAAATAAAATAAAAAAATAAAAGGTAAAAACAGAATCATTATGTAATGGTAATAACAGTAATTTTTCTCACTGACTAACAAGCTGTGAACATTGAATGGCTTTCCTGAGGTAAATGTAGCATTACGTGGCATTGTTTACAAGATATTTTATTGACATCTTTCCACGGTTGAAATGGTGATTGACCGATTACATAAGATTCATTCACATTACTGTATTTCTTAACATACCTTATGATGTTAATTTGTGTTGTAAAGGTAAAGAGAAGATCAGCTTATTCACACAGTGATCTGTCTTGCCATATTACGGAGTGGTAAAAATGACTCATTTTTTAACTGCATCGTAAAATTCTGACAGAATCTGAAAACTAAGACTTTATTTCTTATCAGAAATAACAAATCACAACGCTTATGGAAATTATTGGATGGCAAGCACACTACAAATAATGTTAAGTGATGTTTTATTTAGGCATTAACTGAAAACAGAATAGACTAAAATACTGATCTTGGGATAGACATTAACAATATTAATTCATTCAAATGAAGACTGATTTAAAAACAGGAAATTAAAATTTTCAACCCAACACTAATAATTCCTATTAGGGCTGGCTCGATACCACTTTTTTAGAACCGATCCGGTCCTTTTATGAAAAACCACTGATCTTTATCTACAGATCAAGTATAATCATAGGAACAGTGAATCATCTTGGAGAGAGTTTCATCGTCTGACTGTCGTAACCAAACGCAACGCGCAGTTTGAAGGCTGAATGGAGGATGACTGACAGCCGCAGCGGAGAGAAGAGTTTAAGTGAACTTGAATTTAATGACTTAAATATTCATCTGTACTTCACACTGAACTATGAAACAGTCTTAGAACACCTGAAATATAGTGCAAGGAAACTTTATGGTGCTTTATAATGTGTTTGTGCCTTTCGTGGGGCTTAACAATAACACAATAGTATATGCAGAATTTGCATTTGAATTGGAACAGTAGTTAGGCAACCACTGATGATGTTTCACAATTCCACAAAAACACAAGTACAGACAATAACAGATATTGAGAAACAGCTGTTGTCTATAGGAAGGCATCTTTGAAGGCAGCTTAATGTTGGAATGACCTTCATTTGCTTCGCCAATTTCAGAGATGTGAGCTCCAGGCGATCACCGGGCGCTCAGTACTCATGAATCCCGCCGAGAGCAGCCTTACCTCAGCTAGTCATTCTGACATTTGCCTCTAACTCTGATGACTCTGTAGTGATTAAACATGAGATATCATTTGTTTTAGGTATATATAACAGGCAATATTTAGTCTCATTAATCTATTATTTGTTCCTGGTCATATCGTTTTGGCTGAGCACAAAGTTAAGTTTCGTAACTTTATATATTTATCTATCGTCATACAGTGCTGACTTTGTAGCAAACGTCTGATTGAATTGCTTGCTTTTGTCTTTATTTCCTATTATATAAGCCTCTCATATTTTATCCTTATACACGTTTAAGGAATATTATTGCTTATTAAAACTGGCATTTAACAAAGAGGCAGAGTTGTGTTTTATGTCACATTTCATGTCCAATTTAACACATCCTATGTGGTGGCAGAGAAACCATGACACGAATGGGCTGATGGCATAATACAGCTGTGTGCATTGTCCTATTTGCCAAGAGTCTATCAAAAAAAAAAAAAGTCTATATATTCAAAAAAAAAAAAAAGGCTTAGGTCTCCTTAACGCATACTCTGTGGCGAAAAAAAAGACTGGTACTTGATTTTCATTAGGTCTGTCATATTTCATATTGCCTTAGGTCTCATTAACGCAAAATCTCATGGTACTTGATTTTCATTAGGTCTGTCATATTTCATATTGCCTTAGGTCTCCTTAACGCATACTCTGTGGCGGCCAAGAAAAATGGGCTGATGGCACAACACTTTATCATTTACATGTGTTTGTAAGACTTGTTAATTTAAAAATTCAAGCGATTAAAAAGCATTTGGGCGCGAAAGACAACTCCTTGAATTCAAGTGTACCTTAAATTCATTCAATTGTGTTTGACAGCTGCCATTCAAACACACTTCTTGTATGATAAATGTATTTTCATTAGATTCTTAAAACTAAATAATAAAAAAAAAAAAAAAAAAATTAGGCTTTGCTTCTGCTTTCTTTTTTCCATAATTTTTCAGACCTGGAAATTGCTGGAAAATTAATTCCATACTCCAAATATATATACATATACACAAAAACACAAAATTTTCAGCTTAGCCACATTATATATATATATATATATATGTGTGTGTCTGTATATATATGTATGTGTATGAGTGTGTGTGTGTGTGTGTGTGTGTGTGTGTCTGTATATATATATATATATGTATATGTATATGTATGTATATAATTAATATATTAATTATATATAATAAATTTTCCAGTAATTTCTAGGTCCATGTATTTATATATATGAATTGCCTGAACCACATTTTTGTGGCTATTAATGTGTTTAAATAAAAATTAAAAGAGGTACTGGTGTTTGATGTCATATTTTGTCTTATTGTAAATATACATACAGCGAGGATAACCAGAGTAAGATAAAGTGATAAACATGTTGACTTTACAACAATAAATCATTTAATTCAGAAAAATATCAGTAAAGAATCTATTTGGAATTTTCCACAGCAAATGCTCTCTTTTTTCTAAGGCTCAGCTCTGCTTCTTTTAAGAGGGAAGCTAATGGGGAACATCAATCGGCTTCTGAGCCAAGAGGGATGAGGACAGTGAGCATTCCAAGATGTCTCCCTCCACGCCGTCCCTGAGTGAATTGCAATCTGCTTTTAAAAAAGTTAAAAGTTGATCCTTTTTTCTTCTTTTTTTTTTTAGCAAAGTCATCTTCTGCCAAAAGGAGCCGTGGCTTTTGCTTGCAAACTGCCCCTAAAATCAGTCGAAATCCTTTTAAGACAAGTTGGCTCACTTTTCAGCCATTTTGGCAACATCCCCAGACAAATCATTTCTAATCATTTTAGTATGGCTCCTACTGATTTGAATGAGGGGAAAAAATGTACAAACTGTTGTCCAAGCATTTCTATTCAATATAGAAATAGAAATGAATTTGTCACAAAACAAAACAACATTTTTTCAGTTTTGTCTGACTAATGCACATACAGCTCCCAGGGTAAAAATCCTAGCGCATGATCTGCATGTGCAAATCCCCTTCAGCTCTCTGGACAAGGGCAGTGGTTCAAAGACATGTCAAAAATATTCATTTAACATTTCTTTCCTACTGACAAACACACAGCTCAATGCAAAGACTTCCACAATGTAGCAAACCACAGAACATGAAGAATTATGCAGTCCAAGTATCAGTATCCACAAAAACAAATCTGCACACAGTCTACCGAATTATGCATATGGGATTCCACTTGTATTCCACTGTTTTAGATTATTTATTGTAGTTCAGACACACATGAACCTTGGCATATGTATGCAGCCTATGCACACTGGCACCCAGCAGGTCACATTCATATGAGTTATGACAATTTTGTATTTGTAGGATACACTTAGCACTAATCATTTTTGTCCTATTGAAATATGGTTGCTTTTAAAGAGATTGGTATTGACAGGCCGTAACCTAGAGCAGAGTGCTTTTGTGAGCCCTGTATTATTGGTGTGTCGCATTCAGTAGGTTTTCTTTTGGTGCGTGCACAAAATGCAACGTAACTAGAAATAATGTTCACAAAATATGCCAATTTTGACACTATTCACATGATGACATTCAAATGGGTATTACAGACTGAAATATCAAGCTTGTTGACTCCTGCACCACTGTAGTGAAGTGAGTTATTTCCTCAAGTATAATCCTGGGCTGAGGAACAAAACCACAAGCAGCAATTCATCATCCAAGGGCTTTCCTAAGCACTCCTGCAATGAGCATGAAGGAAAACACCATACTTCCTTCTGATTCTGCCATGAAGTCAGAAAAAAAAGGGAGTAAAGAATCTACGAATCTAAAGGATCAAATGCAAACTAATATAAAACCCACATTATACTGGATGTCTACTGTAGTGTATTTCCTGCAAAACATTTCCTAAATCTATAGGAAAAAAAATACATATTTACGCAAATGCACTGCAAAACTGAAAAGGGAATTAGTGTACATCGAGGTGAAGATGGAACTTTTCCTACACTACCCGAGTAGTGCAAGCTGTTTAGCTAAAATAAAGCAAGTCAAAAGTTTTATTCTGTGAATATTACCATTTATAATTACTTACACAAGTATATCATGTCATCATACCTAAAACTTGTTAAACAATCTCCAAATATACAGATAAGTTATTATTATTATATTCAGAAATAATTAAAAATGCTGTTAAAATATTTGTAAACATTTAAAATACTACAAACTTTAATTCCCTTTGACTTCCTTTCACTGCACAGAAAAAAAAAATCCATCAAATCATAGCGTACAAGAATTAAAAATGCAAGTATAAAATAAACAAGCAAAAATTATAGTGGCATTCATTATAAACAAAATTCATCTAAAACACCAAGTCTAAACTAATTTAAAGTGAAACTGAATTACCGGCTTGTGGGAAATGTGCTATAAATAAACTTTGCGTGCCTCACCATGCCTAACAAGCACAAACTGCTAAAGCTGATTGTAAGGATAAAAAAAACTGACACCCACAGGATAAAATATTTATGTACAATTGCACAGGCCAGTCATTTCTAATTTGCCAGCAGCTGACCTGCTGTGTTGAACAATATTTACTGACATTTAATGAAAAAAAAAGAAAGAAAGACTGAAGATACCATCATTTACCAGTAAAAAAGACAGAGGTTGAGACGTGGGTGAGGATTTTGGAAGAGAAACAAAAGATTCCAGGTGTAGCCCAGTGGAGCATTGCTAAAATCATGGAAAATCAGCTGAGCAACTCACACAACAGTATACAAAGCCAACATGTGGCTTAATCCAAATGTATGGGCTCACGTACCTCTCATTCACCACAAATCCAAATGTTTTCATATTCACAATGTTACATTGGGTTGCTAAACTATTATTTATAATGTAAACAAGACTTTGTACTTCACTTGTTTCAATATTCATAAAATCAGCAACCTTCACATGCACAAAAATGTGTTTGACATACCACTAATGTGGAATCTGACTCTAAATTTCAAAGATGAGAATGAATGTAGTTCTAGTAAATAATATTTTTTTGAAACACTTTTTTTAGGTTACTTGAAAAAACATTCCTTCAGTGTATAAGAATGGGCTGAAGACTGACTTTGAAAGACCATAAACCAGAACAATGGCACTTCAGTTTCCACAAATATCTCTGGCTGATGAGCATAGTTTGTCATTTAGACTGGATTACTTTGGTTTACTGTTTGCCTGTTTACAAGAGAAATCCAGAGACGGAAAGGAAATTACATTGACAGAGACACAATCACAGTTTGTCTCAAAACAAACATCTCATCAAAGACTGGCCATTGGCGGTAAAGACAACACTTAGCATCAATTACCAAGACAAGCAAAGCTTCAAGTAATACATTTTGAATTTGGGCTGCACTGTTTTCCTCACATGAAAGTGAGGAAAGTGTAGGCCTAAGGGTTTTAAAACACACAGAGTCATTTAACAACTTCTAAAAGGGTTTAAAAAGTTAAAGCCAGCATTGCTTGTTGCTTGTGGGCTTTTACCTCGTCACAGTAAATGAGCCCTCAGCCCAGGAGACAAAAGACAGGGGTACATAACCTCAGAGGGGGTGAAGGACAGGGTACGAGCTCTCAGGCTGTCAACTGACTCACTCAATGCCTCGGTCTGCCATTTTCTGCTCCAGTGAAGTCACTGGATGGAACAAGGAGTAAGCTGCTGTCCCATGACCACTTCCTGAGAGTCAGGTCTATTCTGCAGATAAAATAAAGGTTGGGTTGCACATCATGCTGCGCTGGCATGAATGAGCTCTAGATCTGTCAGGTGGCTCCAGGCTCATCTAATGTAGCAGGATACAGCTGACAGTGTCAGGTACATTTTGACATGGTATTACTTTGGCTAGATGTCAAGCTCCTAGTGCCATAAGACCTTTTCCTAAATATAGAGAGCTGTTCATTTCAATGAAAGCATACCTTGACTGTGCACTTTGCTGTTTAGGTGACTTCGGCCCTGCCATGGCCATCGCATAGCCAAACAAATCAGTGAGTGCAACAGGCAGTGCATCTGGACACAGCAATTGACCTATCATTAAGCCCTGCCCCCCTTAGTTACTGTTGCGAACTCGGACAAACAAAAGGAGTTGCTAACTGTCTTACAATGACATCTGTCAGTGTGAAAACCTTGTCCCTATATCTTTTTGATAAATTCTGGACACAGAAGGACCACCATTCAAGTGGGACTTACATATGCCATGGAGGGATATATAAAAGATTTTAAAATAAATATTGTAGGTATTAATTTGGAAGCGAGTGTTTACAGATCACAATGCAAGCAGGAGATGTCTCATGTTACGTTCGTCACGATCACATTTACATGTGTTTTTAAGACTTGTTAATTTAAAAATTCAAGCGATTAAAAAGCATTTGTGTGTGAAAGACAATTTCTTGAATTCAAGTACACCTTGAATTGATTCAGTTGTGTTTTACAGCTGCCATTAAAACACACTTCTTGTATGATAAATTTATTTTCATTAGAATCTTAATTTTCTATTATAAAAAATAAAAAATAAAAAAAATAGGCTTTGCTTCTGCTTTCTTTTTTCCATAATTTTCCAGACCTGGAAATTGCTGGAAAATTAATTCCATATTCCAAATATATATGTATATGGAATTAATTTTCCAGTAATTTCTAGGTCTCTGTGTGCGTGTGTGCGCTTTGGGTGTGTGTGGCAGCAGCTGAGCGCACAGAAAACACGGGGCGAGTTAAAATTGCTTGAATGGGTCAATTGGCAAGACAAAACGTCCTTTCACTCTATGATGGTTAAATTTAGCAGTTAATCAGTGAATCACATGCATGCCGAACCGTGGGGCCTGGTTCATACAGATCACGGATCATCTACGATCCTTTACACCCCTACAGTCAACTACAACTCTGTGTAGTAAATGCTGCTCCATCTGAAAGCATGTGAAAATACCACATTTAATAACATGTTTTTACTCCAAACTCACTTCATAACGTCAGTCGAGTGTTTAAAATAAATCCTTCTGTGAGATGAATGGCTTCTTACACAAATTAAGGACACAACATATTTCATAGTATTCTAAGCAGTGATAAAGGCTATGTCGATTAGCATTGCATTATTATATACTTTATAATAATAAAAATTATAATAAGACAAACTCAGACAAACCATATATTGTCGTAGTTGTGTGTTTATTAGTCACACTGAATCAATGAAAGAAGTTAAATCTTCTGTTTATTCAACAACTGCTATAGTGATTTCCTGGGTTTCTTCTGCGGGGCATATTTGGATTTTTACGCGCAAGAGTGCCCTCTGGCCTTTGGATGGAGATTTACTGCTGATCACAGGACTGTGCATCAATTAAAGATACACATGACAATCGCAGCTTCTGCCTAATCGTGATTTATCACCTTTGCGATTTCATTTTGATTAATCGTGCAGCCCTACATCATGACATTATTCATTTAGTTTACGAGCACACACAAGCAGACAAGCAGACACAAGATGTTTTTTTTTTTTAAAAACAGAAGTGAACAGACGGCTCATCAGAAATGGATGTGTGAGCTTGAGGGACAGCGAACACAATCAAAAAGTGCAGCAGGTAATTAAAGAGCATGTTACATGTCTTTTGAGTCAATGTATCTGCGCCACCACATCTTGGGTGGGTTACCAGGTTAAAAAATGCTGTTCTTGTGCTGTAATTTGAGAGAGGCTGGTTAATTTCTCCAGTGACCTGGCAAACTATGACCCTGACCCTATTCGAAGAGGTCAAAGGTCCTACAGCTCAGGGCTAAGTCGATGCCTTCTATTCGTGGAGAGTGGACCATTTTTTCCTTAAAGGGAAACAGGTTGAGAAGCAATGAGAAGGGAAAATAGGTTGCTGGCTATAGAGTAGGGATTTCAAAAGAAACAACACTTTTCATAGAAACAGAAAATTAGAAAAGTAGAAAGTAGAAAATTAATCTTTCTAAAATATTGGTATTTGTGATTACAGACTAGGCCTATACAATCTTGACACTAAAATAACACAATCTTTATTCAAAATGTGATCCTTGAATCAAAATATTGATGGGGTATCAATGTAAACTCAGTTGGTTTTAATAGAATGTAAACAGGTTGGACAAAAAGTGCAAAGTATGTGTGCACTGGGCTTTGCAGTATAAAAGTTAACAGTGTAAACCAAACAGTTTTGGTTCCCCTTGACTTCAATTGGATGAAAGAAATACAACTGAAGTCAATGGGAACTAAATGGTTATAAACATTGTCAAAATATCTTTCATGTGCCACAGAAGAAAGTCAGTCATGCAGCTTTGGAGCAACATGAGGTTGAGTAAATGAGTTTTCTTTTTTGGGTGAACTATCCCTTTTACTACAAGCCAAGGTCATGGGTTGGAGTTCCAGTGAATCCATAAACTGATAAAAATACACATTTAATGCAATGCAAGTCGCATTGTTTAAAAGCATATCTGTCTAAATTTAATGTCATAATATTAATAATCAATTATAACTAATTCTAAATTAGGGCTGGGCAATAAAACGTTAACAATAATTTTCACAAATTTCCTCAATAAAAAGATAACAAGAGTTTGGTAAATGTTCGATATAGTGTTTATGCGTCCAAAGAGGAGTGCATAGGAGGAGTGGTTTTAACTTTACTTGTCATAATCCAAATGTGTGGTACTATGGAAGTCCAATGGTCCATTTTAAAAAAAACTCTAAGAGAATAATTAAATTTCACCATATAAAAATGAGGTCGTTTCAATTTTAACAGATGTTACTGTTTTTGTTAATGAACATAAATTCGTTTCAAAATCAGGCAACACAAATCTGTTTCATGATTTGATACAATATCACTCATTAGAACATGCAGAAACGAAGAAAAAATTTCTATTACGATGTTTGTCATGTTCTGACCATAAAGAGAAGTTTAAAACCACAAATAATGGTCTGGTTTCTACAACTTCAAACTTCAAAATCAGCCTTTAACTCTCTGGGGTCTAATGGTGTTTTGGGGCCCTGAAGAAGTTTTGGCATGCCCTGACTTTTTTTCAGTATCTTAAAAAAATATTAATAGCTAAAATCTGATAACACTGTATTCAGCACAAACTGGGCTACAATAATATGTGAGGAGCATGAAAGTACATGTTTGTGTTTTTGAGAAAACAATGTTTATGCGTGGTTAGTGAAAAACTAAAACGTTTAAGTCACTGAAATAAGGCCAAAAAACATACATTTGTATATTTGTTCACAAGCCTTTTGAGAACTGGATCTGGTATACTAGAGTTTTTGCTACAAAATGATGTGAAAATTATCATGTTTACTCGTTCACAGAAAACAATATATTAATTTAACATTTGTAAAGCATGTTTTGTGATAGAATGCCCTTTATGTGAGGGAATGGCCATGAATATTTAGTGATTCACACCTGAGAGACAAAGGGCCTCTCATAATGGGCCATCAATATGAATGTGACTGAGGCAGGTAAGAAAGAGTGAGGAGAGTAAAATAATGTGGGTTCTTGATTATTTGTATTTTATTTACAACACAGTATAATAAAAATATACACAGTGAAGGTTAAGGACACATGATTGAACATACTGATCTGAACACTGAGACTTGAACAGTAACACACCTTTGTGCCAAACATTCATAGACTCTAATATCATAGTGTTAACACTACTTCTATATCTTATGGTTTTATATGTTGTAAAATATTAAACACATCCTGACATTGTGAGACATTTAGACAACGTAATAAAACATATTTCAAAATGTTTCACTTGATTTCATAAATGTAGTCAGGAATTATAGTTATTCAAATGCATGTCATAAACTGCCAACAACACAAGCAAAACAAAGACAATAAACCATATATGACAGTTAACACTCAAATTCTAAAAAACTAAACCAAGGAAGATGTTTAATCAGTATTGTCTTGAAAAACATTACAGCAGAGCCTTAAAGGTGCCATGTGTAAAAACTGAGGTAAAAATATCCAAAATATGACCTACACGCATCAAAAGAATGAGAAGAAATAAGGGCGATGATGTCATTAAAAAAATGTCAAGTTATAGTGCTGCAGAGATATCAAAAAAATTAGCATTAGCATTACTAGCCACGGCCCGACAGGTTCGTAATACCAGTTTCGGCCATGGGAGACGGTATGCGGGCAACATAACCACCAGCCAACCTTCAAACACGAATAACTCACACGGCTTGTGGGCGTACTTGAACCTTAGTCAATCGTGTGGAAGGTACAGCCCACTACTTCATTTCAGTTCAGGGAAAAGAGCGGAAGGATGGCTGAAGCCCTTGGCAAGAGACAATACCACCACCACCCGCTACAGGGAAACAGCCGCGCTCGGAATCACAAATCAAATCCGATAAAAAACAAAATAGAAACAGGTAAACATCGGCACTGCTTTCCATCGCTGGAGACAACTGATGGACTTAAAGAAATGAGGTTCGACTGAACTTGCAACATTCTTTTGAAGGAAAGTAAGATGCTGTTAGTGCAATTCGCTAGAAGCTTGTTTTATATGTTTGCGTATTTTTTTCGGGAAGTTATAACATAGAAATGTATCAAAGGCTGTTCGATAAACGTGCTAATGTTACGATGGCTAACCGTAGCTACGTTTGATAATTAGCTAGCTATAACTTACCCACAGATCGATCCGGTTTTCACCTGTTATCTACCAAAGCCCGTCTCTACCAAGCTGATGCTAAAATGTAACATTACCTAAGAAGCTTGAAATGTCTTCGATGATAATGAACCCGAGAGAGAGAGAGAGACAGAGGATACGCACTCACTCACTATATTCAGAGCGTTCAAGTTTTTGAAACCGTGTGTAAAGAGTCAATTGCGTGTGTCTCACGGTGAATGCTTGAGATTTGGCAGCTCTGGTTACGTTGGTTGGCGCTAGCTTGGTCAACATCAGCTGTCTGATGTTGACCAATGATGTTGACAGAATGCTGTCCTGTAAAATTAATTTATTCAAATAATGTGTATATACAACTCAAAATGTAATACGAACAAAACGAATATGAACATTCACTGGTAAAGGTGAAGGGGGAGTACTTGAAGATGTCATTGTTTCAAAATCACTTGACATCACCCAACGTTCCTCTGGAGGCAAAACGTCCTCTTAGGCTTCGGCTATGGCTCTAGGGTTGTTGTGAAGGTAAGGGCGGAGCATAGAGATATGCCGTTTTCTCGTTTGTTACTCTAGAGTAGACCAATTCACTTTATTGAGGCATACTACCCCCATCTGGTATGGAATGTGGAGTATGACTTGATTTGTTTGCCAGACATAACACATGGCTCCTTTAAGAGAGGAGACGCAGCTCTCTGAAGCATGCTAAAACCCTTAACGTATGCCAGAAGCCATTATCTTGCCTGCACTGTGAGTACAGCAAGCACAGTAATCACTATTCACGTACCCGACGGGTTGCACTGAGGATATTCACACTATTTTAAGCTAGCCCAACATTTTCTTATCCAAAAATTTTTTTTTAAAGCCAGGTTATTTTTAGCTTTCAGTCAATAGTTTGCGTTCAAGAAACACACTACTCTTAACTTTGAGAGCTGTTTGAAATAAATGTGATTAAAGATTAATTCCTTAACCTTAATTAATAATTAAAGAAAAATCACAATCAATTAGTGGTATCCACCAGCTATAATTAACAACCAAAACATGAACAGATGTGAATGTGCCCAATGAAAACAGCCACATGTATACAGTAAATGTCTAAAAATTGCAGACCATGACTGAGAGTGTAACAGCAGACAAACTTGTCTTCTGAATCCACGTGGCAGTCACATAGTAATTTACTGCCCATTCATATCAAATGTATTTCAACATGGTGTACTTGCACAGATGACAAGGTCGCAGCTGCTTTCATTCAGAGCAAACAGATGTTAGCTTTCAATAAAACAATCGCCACCATTTTCACTCTCTTGATGACGACAAGACATCTCAAACAGTTTTGCACACCTTTCAATCAAAGCAGATCTATTTGAGCATTACACGGTCCAGTGTTTGGATTCGAGTGGCTGAAACTCTTGCACTGAGCTCTCCATGGTGCTGACGGCCTAATTCTGAGCAGAATCACAAAGGCTGGAAACACTTGTGTTTTATGCATCCCAACCAAACTGTGAGACTTCACACTCACACAATGCTAGAACCAAGCAAATGATTTTTGCACTTAAGATGTGCATGAGTGCCTGAATGTTAACAAGATTGCTAGTGTGGACCAGCCTAGCCCAGAAAAACAAGATGCTTATTAAACAGCCAAATTTCCAAGTGTGTTGAATGTGATTCATGAGGGATATAGAGCTCATCAAGAGGGAAAAATTGTGCTTGTGCTGTCAGGCAGTCTCACAACCTCTAAAAGGGCAAATTCTTGGGGGATCAAATATGTTGTATATGCCTGTGTGTGCTATATGATTTTTAGGTAGTATGTTGGTGTTAAATATTTAATGAATGATGCATATCTTGGAGAATTAGAGAATTTGCTATAAGGGATTAAATTAATGAATTAGTATCACGTATTTTCCACATTTTTTCACATTTACATGCAAATGATCAAAATCAGCTCATTTGAATAAAAACTGTTTACACTGTAAACATGTTGAAATTGTCATGTTTTTCTCCATTTTTGACATTTAAACATAAACAGACTAGAGATGCACTGATCGATCGACCAGGGATCGGAATCGGCCGATTTCCTCATTATCAGTCTCACTTCTTTCCGATTTCGAGCCGATCCGTTTTGTTAACAACAGCACAGGCAATAACGTCAGCTGTGCATTCTCGTTCTCTACGTGAATCGGCCAAGAAAATTGTAATCGGTGCATCTCTAAAACAGACATGCACACAACATGTGCAAACATTGATTAAACTGCCAGAGAACCATTTAAGGTATCTACATGGAAAGCAAAATCAGGCTGATGGGGAAAAAAAATCTATGTTTGCCAATTGTTTTAGCTTACAGTTCATAATCATGGCCTAACTGTTTACATGACCTAACATGCTGTCGAGTTATTAAGATTGTGCTGAATGTAAATGCACTCGCTGTCTTTTAGAAAGCAACAAGCCATGAACACATCTGATGACATCATACAGGCACAACCACATGTATAAAATGATTATTCTTATCAAATGCAATATCCAGAACCATCAACTCAATTTCACCTGTAAGCAGATAATCTGTCCTTTGTCCCCTGAGGTTTAGTTGGGAAAAAACAACAGCCTGTGTTCTACTGACTGAACAACACTATGTCCTGTCCTGCTACATTTATCCACAACCACACATAATTGCTATGCATCAGTTACCTTACCTTATTATTACCTTATTAATTAGCATAGTAGTGTACTAGTATTTTTTATAGTAGTGCAGTAAAAAAAAATTTTTTTTTACACCAAAACCAAAATAGCAGAAAACCGAAAACAAAAATAAAGTTTATTTAATAATCAATAAATTAGTATAATTAAGGCTACGTTCACACTGAAGGCAAATGTGGGCTAAATGAAAATCTTTTTGACACATGTGTTTTTCTCATGACAGCGTGAACAGCACAAACCACAGGGAATCTGATCTTTTTGATTCCGATTTGTGCCACTTCCATATGTGGTACTAAATCTGATACAGGTCAGATGTTTTGGAATGTGACTGCAGTGTGAACAGTCATATCGGAATTAATGCGACTTTTACATCACTCTAGATCAACATACGTCATGATTCTGCGCTCATGGGAGTCACTTCAAAGATTTTACATACCCAAAGCTATCAAGACAGTTGTGAAAGATAGTCAGTGGAAGTACAGTGATGTGTCAGAATTCATATGTATTGCAGTGACAACTCTATATACAAGCAAAACATAAGGGCTCGTGTCATCCTTGTCTTTATTTTTCAGATTACCTGCACATAATTTTGCTGGCTTCTGCAGCAGATCACACTATAGATAAACACGTAATTGCTTACTTTATGTCTTCTGTGTTTACTTCCATATGACAGTGCGCTGTGCAAGTGTTGCCAAGTGCACAGTTTTCCCGTGGAATTGGGCAACTTTTTCCTTGTTGCCGCTGGTTGTTTTTCAATTCCATGGGTTAACGTGACCCCACTAATGTGATATATAACCCTCAGAACACGATTGGGCTAGTTTTGCACTAGTTTTGAGAAGCAATTGGGCAGATTTTTTTTGTGAAAACCTGGCAACCTTGTTCGTATTGTTCTTTTGCACATATGGGTCAGTTCAGAACCATGATCTGTTCACACTGGAAATCTGATATAGGCCACATTTAAAACAACAATGTGAACAGCTTTACAAAAAAATTGGATCTGAGCAAAAATCATAATTGAGCACTAAGGCTTGCAGTGTGAACGTACCCTAATTGAATAATCAAGGCTCAAATGAAAGCCTGTAATATAAAAACATTTAAATTGCAGTTTTTATATCAACCTTTTAATGATATAATTATGCACTGGCCTGGCAGAACCACTGGCCTACTCGAACACACAATATTTAATTTAATTATATAATTAAATAAAGGCCTACCTCATGTTGCACGCTTGCACTTTTTGAGAAAAACAATGGCACAATAAAATAAGACTCTTCAGGTCTATGTCAAATCCCTCACTTTTTCTAGTTATATAAGGTTAAAATATTTTTTACTGTCATTTTTTTCTTATATCACAATAAAATATCGATATCGCCTGGACAGTGTAAATATCGTGATATGAATTTTAGCTCATATCGCCCACCACTATGCTGAATGTGTCACTAATGTTAATCAAACAACAAAACAAAGATGAATCTAAATTTAATTCATACAGTGAACACTATGCAGTGTTGTTTAACACTTACATTTCTGTACATGAATACTACTGTTTATTTAATCTATGCTTGTAATTTGTGCATTTGTTCTTTTTTCCTTTTTCTTTCTTTTTTTATTGACTGTTCACTTGCCTTTAATTGTGAATTTTCTTAGGCTATCGTTTTTGCTGTGGTATATAAAGAAGTACATAAAGTGTACTTTAATTTTTTTTGTTTGTTTGTTCACATTGATGTTAAAATTACAATTTCTGAATTGTGACATTACTTTTTATGTAATGCTAAAACACTGCTGGACACTTTCAGAAGTTGTAGTGATAGAATGTGAAAAATATATTTATAAATATAGTTAAATACTTTCCATTTTTAAATATTTTAAAATATAATTATTGATCTTACACAGTCAATATCATATTGCTTATCGAATATCGTATTAACAAGGTATCGCATATCGCATTTTTCTTCAATATTTCACAGCCCTAAGAAGAAGTACAGTTACATTATGTATAGCAGTTTTACTTTTACAAGATACATTAAAAAGCTGATGTGATGAGACAAGACGGACAGAAACATAGCCAACATCAGTTCAAATAAAACTACAAGGGTATTAGTCATTTCCTTCACCAAGACCTACAACAATGAACTTATGTTTCAGTGTGTACAACATATGTAGGCTACATGATATCAACATGCCATGTCATGTCCAGAGCGCATGACAGCTTATTTTACAAACACTCGTCTCACTTTACAGAAGCCCTATTCCTTTCACTATTACTTTTTAAACAAATGAAACACCCTAGAGTCTTTAAAAGGGGCCTTTATACTTCCTAATAGTAAAGAGAAAAAAAATGTGGATTCATTTAAAAAGCTTTCATCGCACCGAAAAGGGTGGGGGTTCAGGAGGTGGGAGATACTTTTGTAACATTTCTTCAATTAAAAAAGCCCTGCATTAGCTTTCAACAGTATAGCGAGCTGAGAAGAGATACTTTTGTAACATTTCTTCAATTAAACCAGCCTGGCATTTGTGGAATAACCTTTGCAGGCACATCAAAAGCATTCCACCTCATCACACCAATGCGCTGTAGTGCATGCTAAGAGCCAAGCATGTTATTAAAATTGCTGCCTGCCATCAGAAGCACAACCAGTTATTAGCTTGCGAGCACACGGGAGAGATGGAGCCAAATCACAGAGCAGCGCAAGGCTTCGGCAGCACAGCCCACATCCCTGAAGGTCACAGGAACGTCCTCTACCCTTCACATCTCCTCTCCCCTGCACACTGCATCACTGCTTCCAATCAAAGCACCAATTATGATGTTAATGACCCATCTCTTTAACCTGGCTTACACATAACACACTAACACATTTCTAATATTCAAATATGTTAAAGGATTTTTAGGCTGCATTAATTAGGACAACCCGAACTGGGAACACTTCCAATAACACACAATGTACTTGCTACATCATTAGAAGAATGGCATCTACGCTAATATTAGTCTGTTTCTTTCTTATTCCAAGGTCACCTTAGTCACAAGATCCGGTCTGTATCCAGGTCAGATGGTCACTGCAGTCACCCGGATCCAGTACGTATCCAGCCCAAATGGTGGATCAGCACCTGGAGATGACCTCGACAGCCCTGAATGTCAGTGGAGGCCAGGACAACTAGATGAGCCCCAGAGACAGATCCCCAGTGAAGAACTTGTCTCCTAGTTGGCCACTGGGACAAGACCACAGGAACCAGATGAGTCCTCTGCACAATGTGACTTTGCTGCAGCCTGGAATTGAACGGCTGGTTTCGTCTGGCCAGAGGAGAACTGGGCCCCCAACTGAGCCTGGTTTCTCTCAAAAAAAAATTTCTCCATTCTGTCACCGATGGAGTTTAGGTTCCCTGCCACTGTCGCCTCTGGTTTGTTTAGTTGGGAACACTTAATATCCAGCGATATCGTCAACTTGAATCCACAGATACTATTTAAACTGAACTGAGGTGGATAATGACATCACTGAATTCAATGATGAACTGCATTTAACTGAAAATTGAGTGTTTACTATTGTCATTTTGCATTATTGACACTGTTTTCCTGTTTAATACTGTAAAGTGCTTTGACACAATCTGTATTGTTAAAAGCACTATATAAATAAAGGTGACTTGACTTAAAGGTTAAGCTCATTGAGATGTGGGTGAATCAGAGCTCAAGGGCTGGTCGCAGGGTCCGTTTGGACATGCGTCCAAATAACTCTCTAAATGAAGGGCTTGGACTGCTCCATCAGTAATGTCAGTGGGGAAGTCGTAGAGAGTTAGAGAGTTTGACTCCTAACCCTAAGATTATGGGTTCGAGTCTCGGGCCGGCAATACCATGACTTAGGTGCCCTTGAGCAAGGCACCGAACCCCTAACTGCTCCCCGGGGGCCACAACATAAATGGCTGCCCACTGCTCCGGGTGTGTGTTCACTGCTGTGTGTGTGCACTTTGGATGGGTTAAATGCATAGCACGAATTCTGAGTATGGGTCACCATACTTGGCTGTATGTCACGTCACTTTCACTAATGCATCAATTTTCATCTCGCAACAATGAAGTGCCAAAGACTTTTGAGAGGAAAGTGTTACCAAAAGTAGACAATACTCTCAAATGAGCTTCTTCTCAGGCAAAACACAACAAGAATTAGGATGGAGGCCTTGTGATTATTTCATAAGGACCAGTAATGGTGTTCCTGTAGCTCAAGTGGTAGAGAATATAGTTAGCAATCGAAAGCCTGAATGCACTATAACCCGCAACACATAAAAGCTAAAAATAAATACACAAAATTAAATTAAATTCAATATTAATAAAAGCGTAACAAAAAAAAATAAACACATGCTCACTCTCACTACACATTGAAGAATCGCTATTAATGACGGTCATTAATTGTAACCCTTAACCAGCTTTCATACAGCCACCTTCCACTAAACTCAAAATAACAATATGAAGGCAAACTGTGTTTCATCTGATTGTGGTCTAGTTAATATTAGCCAGGGGTTAGTGGAGATGAGAGCACATGGTGGCTCTGACTGCAGACAGATTACACGCACACAAGGCTCTTTAAAGACAACAGCAGCTGAACCAGCCAGCAGCGGCTTCCTCTGTGAGCTCCAGCAATGGCCATCCTGCTATCTTTTCCCATGTGCTAACGGTTTTGAACAACCAGTGAGATCTGGTGTCGCCACTAGTGAGGAATGTCTCTCCTGACTCAGGCAAACCTTTCCTAGTGCAACTAAACCCTTACAATCTTACAACTAATACAGTGGGGGCCAAACGTCTGAGACCACATTGAAAATATGGGCTTCAATTTTTTTTTTTTTTTTAAGGTAAATATGAAGTTCATTGTGAAACCTTCAAAACAGAAAAAATAAGACATAAAATGAAGCTGAAATGTTTATGATTTTGTACTATTTCTAGTTCAAAACTGTGACCTTGACCTTTGAACAAAACATATAAATGGGACACACACACAAAAACTACTTTGTAATAAAAAATATATATATTTTTTTTTTCATTTTGATCCCACTGTATTAAATTAAACTTGTTTGGGGTCCTACTTTTCAATCCAAAACAACACCTTTGGTCTTAATATATTAATGTATTTATTAATACAACATTTAGTTAATTCATTAATACAGTGTTTTCAATTCAGGACCTGGGGACCCACTGCTCTGCACATTTTGCATGTCTCCCTTATTTAACACATCTGATTCAGATGATCAGCTCATTAGGAGAGAACTCCATAAACTGAACTGAGTGTGCCAGATAAGAGAGACATACAAAATGAGTGGTGGGTCCCCAGGACCAGGATTGAAAACCATTGCATTAATACATTAGCTGTACCTGGCAAAGTCTCAGTCCCTGTAAAAGTGAGTAAATCCTTAGTGTTTTACTTGGACTGACTGAAATGTCTTGACCACAGCAGTGGAAACTGGTCAGTCTTTGCCCTGTGTTTGTAGTGCATGCTTATGCCAGACCAATATCAACAACACATGACAGTAATGTCAGGCCTCTATGACCGGCATGCTAGATGGAACTCAGAGGCCTAGCACACATATACTAAATCATTCCTGTTTCCAGCAATGACACAACAACTTTGCATACAGATTAACTGATCTGTAATTTCGGTGTAGCCAATCATTGTAACAATAAACTTGGCCTGAGGTTATTATTAAAGCACTATGTGAGAATAACACATATCAGGGGATCAAATTGTAAGTCCTTTAATAAGTGGACATGTTTAACAGAAAATAATTGACTCTCAGAAAAAGTATTTAAGTGTATACAAAAACAACTCTCCGAGGCCTTACTGCCCTATACAACTGTCATTTTCAATTTCTTCATACATCATTATCGCTCAATTCAACCATGATCCATCCTAGTGGCTGCAGCAACAAATCTGACATGTTTTTATATTTTTATACCTCACCACGATAATATGAGAAGCCTCTTGCCCAGTTTTAATATACATACTCATTTGTCACATTGACAACAACTGCCAACGTGACATGCTAAGGAGATACATGATTTTAAAACATTTCCAAATATCAATTCAAAAGGTGTGCAAAGACAAACTGTTTGTTGTGATCAATAGCAAATCAGTTTCACATCATTCTTATTGAGCGGTCACAAGAAGGACTTTGTTTCAAGGCTTTAAAAAATAAGCCAGAGGGGAAAAAATTATACTCGAAAACAGCTTCATTAAAAGCAGAATTACTGCTTAAGTGTTACACCAAAGTGTCCTTTGTCTTTCACCGCATGCTCTTCCACTGCACTCATCTGCATATTCAAAACACAAAGTGACAATGAAAATTATTTGATGTTTATCTCACAATGGCGCTACAGACACATGTATGGAGAAGAGACTCACAGGGTACATTGTGTGAGAGTGTTAGTGAGAGGGACAGCTGATCTTTGGGTGTGTGCTGTTCGCCTGTTAGCCCAAAGGCAGGTGGCACGTTGCCAAGCACGAGGGGATACACAGGCGCACAAAAAACTCACTTACTAGGCATCTCAGTAATTCTGAGTGCTTTAATGAAAATAAAAAGTTCAGCCCAAGGCCCATAAAAATATCTTTGTATTGTAGTCTCATAACACATGCATACAAAACACGTGCCTCATTTGAGACGTAACCCTCCAGTGGGACAGAGAGCGTCTTGAGCTTTAAATGGAAAATGGTAGTCATGCAGCACTTGGACTAAATCACTGGATCGAAAAGCAAAGGCTCATTTCAAGGAGCAATAGCTTTTGGTAAACACCTTCATGTTATTTGCCAGTAAAACAAGACAGGGAAATAAATTAAGCATTTTAGAGCAGAAATACAAAACTATATTAAATAAACATGGAATCTAAATCAATATTCAGGGTTTTTCCTGCATAGAAATGGCAACCACAACCAAACCGCCTCAACCAAATTTTATCACATTTATTCTCACTAAATGAGGACGGAAATTCTGATGATGAGACGGAAATACACAAAGCACACGCATGCTCGCAGTGATATTAGCATCTGTCTCTCACTAAATGAGAGTACACAAACAACATCTCAGGGCAACCATATTACCATTTCATCTTAGTAAAACTAGCATTATATGATATGCACACAGAAATATAAAGGTTCAGGGCAACCTATTAAAATAAATGTCCGGTTTAACTTGAATACATTGAAGCAGAAATACTTTAGTTCAGTAGAATGTACATACTACTACTACTAAAATTATTAAATGTGAATAAATTAAGTTGTTTTTATGCATTCAAATAATTAGACATGCTACAACACAGAATTTGGTAACAATAAAACATATGGTGAAAGAAAATTTCATAGGGCCCTAAACATGTAATTTTTGTCAATTTTTTAGTAAACTGATGTGACATTGTAGAAGTTCCATGATTTTAATTAATTAGACCTGCTTTTTAATTAATAAAATGTAATTTAACCATTAAAAGGGATTCAAAATTAGAACAGAATTTGGAAAAAAATAAAACATATTTCATAGGGCCCTATATTTAACACACAATTACAATAGTATATGGTTTGTATGTTATTTTAATGAGATTTGGACAATAAAGAATGTTTACTTGAGAAATGCCAAGCTGGTACCTTAGTATAAAAAACTACAAATAAGTTATTACAAACACTCAACGCTGGTTTGAAGTGAGATGAGTAAAAGCTTACTATTAATTTTATAAAGTCTTAGCTTGGTGCTAATGTTAGCTCTAGTGCACATGTTACCCTGCTGCAATTGCATTTCTTGTAAGAAAATGTTGTAAGAAAATATTTTGTTTTCTAGAAAGACACTTTAAGTGAATAAATGTATATTGGATCAATGCAATGTGAATCAGGAGACTATAAGAAGTGGATAAAGATTTTCAATTTCATTAAATGTTTAACAACCTAATGTTATATGTTCACCTATACTACAAAAGGGCCCCTTTTAGCTGGTATGTTTTATTTAACTTCATGTTCAACAGGTTTGTTTTTGTAAAATGTAACTTTATAATTGTAATTTTTTTCAATCATATAATTATTATAGGTTGCATGTAAAAAGTGATTGTTTCAGGCAGTTGAAGGGTGGGTACATTGTGTGCACTTGATCAGGATGATACCACCTCGGCCTCATTTTGAGCCAGGAAAAACCCTTATATCAAACTCTGCTTTAGTACTGTATCTGCAACCTTGGGCAAAATGTAAATAGAAATTTGGGTCACAAAAAAAGCATGCATTTAATGTGGCTAGGTGTCTGCCTTATTAAAATGAGCAAACTCTTTAAAGGTAAGTATGTTTGTAAGCATTTATGTGTTGCTAGGGGCAGTTAGCCTCTGCTGACAGATGTCATAGTTACGGCATTATGTGTACAAAGAGAATTCAATGTAAAATAGCCGTGTACTCTGATGTGTTCTGGAAACCTCATTTATAACCTAATTTTTCCCTTGATTCCTCCGTTTGACATCACAGCTCATGCACTGGCAGGACTGTGCATGTTTGTGTGATCAGCCAATCAGTTTTACAAATTTTCCCGTTGCTCCAAAGTGATTATTCACACCTCAAACAAAAAAAAAAAAAAAGTTACGCCAAACTGAGTGCCCTTAGGCAAAGATTGTAACATGACTACGCGTCAAGGGGTAACACATTTGCATAATGCCCACCTACATTCTATGTTGGCCGGCCGTGAACAATTTGACCCGCCCTCAAACACGTAGAACTAATCATTTGAGAATAACTGGAAAATTAGGTGATATTAAATGCATATTTTGAGAAAACGAAAGTTTTGACTGACCTTGCATGCATGTAAACCTACTGTAGGAGACACTCAAAACAATATAAGGAACCTTAAAAATGGCATAATAGGGGCACTTCAACAGTATTTTGCTGTAAGATTACATGAAATGTCCCACTAGATTTATTACAGTTCTTTACCACATGTAGCAAGGCAGTGTACTGTGAACCATTTAACAGGTTTTTACCCTAGCATTATTACCATCTTTTTTATTTTTGAAACTACTACAATCAGTTTTTGACAGTGTATGGTCAACTTGAACAATTATACCTTATTATGGTCAATAACAATTTGCTTCTGCCATGGTTGTTGAATCGCTATACCCCCAACTTAAAGTGATACTCCACCCCAAAATAAAAATTTTGTCATTAATCACTTACCCCCATGTTGTTCCAAACCCGTAAAAGCTCAGTTCATCTTCGGAACACAATTTAAGATATTTTGGATGAAAACCTGGAGGCATGAGACTGTCCCATAGACTGCCAAGTAAATAACAGTGTCAAGGTCCATAAAAGGCATGAAAGTCGTTGTCAGAATACTCCATCTGCCATCAGACGTGCAATCTGGGTTATATGAAGCAACGGGAACACTTTTTGTAAGCGAAGAAAACAAAAATAACAACTGTATTTGATAATTCCTTTGTCAACGGTCTCCTCTGTGTCTCTCCATATCACAGTATGCTGCATATGCTCTTCTGTGTCATCTGCACCACAAGGATGCGCTGTTTTATTTCAAATCAAAGTTAAATACAGGTAGAAAAAGCATATCCCTTTAACCCCGGGACACACCAAGCCGACGGTCGTCCGTCGGCAAGTGTCTGTCAGGCTAGTTTGTTAGGTGTGTTCCACATGTTTTCTGTAGTCGGGCTCATGTTGGTGGCAGTTTGCCCAATTTAACATGTTGAACCTGCGTCAGGGCCATCGGCGAGAGTGAGAACTCTGATTGGATGTTCAGTTTTGCGAATAAATCAGTGCCCAAGAATTAACGCGAAAGTAATGAAAGTGAGCATGTAAATGAAGGTGACACAGACAGAAGTTCTAATGTTACATGATCTTACCCAAGCATTCCAATATGTAAATATTTTCAAAAGAAAATGAGCCGCTTAAAATGAATAAAGTAATCAACATATCTGATATTCAAAATGGTAAGAAAGCGCTGCTTTGTTTATATTTGATTAGGGATGTCAAAGATTAATCGATGATCGATAAATTGTCGATAAGAGATGCAATCGATTAAAGCTATCATGGTCGATTAACCTGTTTGATTTTGGGCTGCGTGCGGTTCATGCGCAAAACACGAACAGCTGTGAATGACAGTGATGGTATATAAACACATCAACATTCATTCATAATGTACAAATTAAGCTTTTAATGTGATTTAAATTTTAAAAGTACATTAAAATAGAAACAACACAAAGTTCTTCAACATGGAAAGCAATAGAAATGTAGTAACTAAGATATTTCGCCAGATAATTGTTTCATATCGTGTGCTTTGCAGGGCTGCGGGACACAGGACAGAAAGGCTATCAACTATCAAATTCATTCCTACGACTTAACCAACTTAACCTACGAATAACCCATGATTTAACTGAAATAAGGGAACAAATTAATAAATCGAACGAATTCTTAATTCATGAAATCTTTAATTTCCCTTCCCATGTTTACCACAATAAGAGATACGGAAACAGTGATTAAAAGTGAAAGAAAATAAAATAAACCTGCAAAATTATAGGGTTAGACGGTGAGGATTTAGGAAAAGAAACAATGCCTAAATATTACTGAATTTGTAGAAATTCGTGACCAACTGGCAAACCAGAACAAAGCCGCGTTAATGTATTCTATGGGCTGGAACGCATCCAAAAGCATGGTCCCGATGTAACATTTTCCAGCTAACCAATTATTACTCTAATAAACAAAGCTTTTATTCCACACTTGTCATAATCATATCTTATAATATGTAAATAACTAAATGCGGGATTTAAAACAGCAATTAAATGGTGCTGTGACCGACACTGACAATATGTTTTCCCGGAGCATTCAATGATGTCACTAAACAGTGATGCCGAGCATCGTTCACAAGTTTCTGCATGGACCTAACTAGCCTAGGGCACAGGTTCTCAAGCCCTGGGACAAAATGGGATGCTTTAAGGGAAAATTTATAGCCTAAAGTATGTATAAAAATAACTATTTAAGTAATAGGCCTAACATAAAATATATATATATATATAATAGATATATATAGATATTTTATATATATATTAATGTAATGAATTTAAAACAGAAGTGTGACGGCGCTCAAAGCAAAATATATCTGACTTAAATAATTAATGTAATGAATTTAAAACAGAAGTGTGACGGCGCTCCATTGGTTAGTGTAAAAAAAAAAAAAGGGTGACAATGCGCATTCTGTTTGTTTGCTTTATTTTACAAGAGCACAAATCTTCTGATTTTATTGTGTGTGTGCACAAATGAAAGTAAACACTTTTGC
Organism: Cyprinus carpio; assembly: GCF_018340385.1. Taxonomy (NCBI): domain Eukaryota; kingdom Metazoa; phylum Chordata; class Actinopteri; order Cypriniformes; family Cyprinidae; genus Cyprinus; species Cyprinus carpio. The sequence continues at coordinate 8,485,310 of NC_056584.1, read as the reverse complement.
GGATTATATCTTTTTTTTTTTTTTTTTTTGTCTCTCGCGCACGTATTCTAGTAATTCAGTCAACCAAACAGTTAAAAGGTCTGTTTAACTGGTCAGTTTAAATAGACCGCAGTATACCTGTCCACTCTGTTGCCATGCCAAGGACGTTATTTCTCATGTGAAGAGGACGATCTTTTCCATCTATATGCGAATGCGTGTAAAGTACAAGCCTAGTTTACATCATTCATAATAGTTTGACATTCAAATACATTTTGAATATGGAAAAACTTGGATTTGTGCCAAATGAGACATGAGCAATAACCTCCAAATTCATCTAGCCAAACCCACGCTCTCTCGTCCTTGTATGCACGCACACATGCACTGTCACAATCTAATGCAGTGTAGATGCAGGATTTTTTTAAACAAATAGGCCTACCGGAACACAAAAATTCAAAATCTGACATTTTCAATAACAGGATCCAGCAGGATCAAATTAAGTACTGGTCATAATACTCAGATAAAAATGTTTAATTTGAGCAGTGTGTTTTGCTGCAGCAGCGCCGATGGAAGTGGTTCTCTGACTACACAGCACAGCCACACGCGCCACAGTTACGTCTATGCTTGGGATGATTTTATTTTAAATGCCATAATGTCAGTTGAAAACATTGCAGTTGTGTTTTAAAATACAACAACGAGCACCACAAAACTATTTAAGAGGTGCGTTCAGCGGTCTCCGTGCCGGATAGAAAACATTCAACAAAGTAAAATGATCTCAAACATATGGCGCTCTCTTCATTTTATCAAATGATCTTAAATCACATCTATTCATTTTATAATCCTGCTACTAGCATTTTATTCAGACTACAACCCCTTTAAATCTAGTAAGAAAGTTTTTTTTTTTTGAGTGGATTTTGCACATCATGTCATACTAGTAGAATGCGTGCTGCTGAAATAGATGCATTTTGCAGCATTAAGGTTAACAATTAATCGATTAATTGATTGTTAATTCAAACGATGATTGATCATGGAAATGACTGAAAATTTACATCCCTATATTTGATATATCCTTGTATCGGTTTCTTATTTTGAATGATGAATATATTAATAGCTGCTGATATAGAAAGCTAATTCCTCTCATGTAGGCACAGAATGCACATGTTAGTTTTCACTCAGCTGTAGTCTGAGCGGTGTGTTCAAGCGCAGCTTTTTGGTCCAGACGCTGCCGACGCGAGGTGACAACACAGTCAGCTTTGGTCACCGCTAGTTCTTTGAAGTCAGCTTGGTGTGTCCAGGCTTTTAGAGTGTTAGCTTAAAGAAAGCACACTTCTTCCAATCGTAAATACAACTTGATGGTGGCGTTCATATGCACTTGTAAATATGATCATTCCAACTTGACTTTAAAGCACCAACAAACATCCTTGGTTCAACTAAACAGATGACAAGAGTGTTTGTTACTGCCAGTGGTGTTGCTACCGCTACCAATAAAAATAAAATGAAAAAAAAAAAAACTAAAACACTCTCTATTCTGTTTGCCCCCTTAAAAAGGACAGAAATGGTTCCCTATGAGACTCAATAGGTGTTGTACGCTAAAGAACATGTGTTTTAGCTGGAGCCTCAGGCAAGGTGCCACAGAGGACAGAGAGAGAGTTCACATTAAGTCATCATTCCTTCCGTGTCGCAACCACACCTAAGGGGCACTTATCACCTAGCGAACAATGGAAAGACTCATCAAATAACCAATCCACAAAGTCTAATACAGAATCAGGGATGCGCAGATGAACAACTCTAAGATGATGTGGGGTGTTTTTTTTTTCAGGTGCATCACACCTGTACGGTGCAATCTATATGACTGATATAATGGCATACTCTCAGTCTCAACCACTTGCTCAACATGGCTGGCCTCTGCTGCGCGTCCCATTACTGACACCATGCCTGGAAGACCTGCCGTCCGCAGTCAGCTGCACGGGGGATAATGTTTCAGTCTCTTAATGCTCCTAACAAGCATGTTCCCAGTGCAACAGAGTGTCAATACCCATCCACAAAGTCACCCCTTCAGAGTCTCCTTCCACTAGGAAACACATCAAGTGCACACAATTATCCACAGCGCCATTTTCATTTCTTCTTGGAAACGGGATATGGTGAGATATCACTTGGAACAACATACTCATTCCCATTGGCCCAACAATGGGTTGTCAACAGCCACTGGTAGGGAAACACTGACGATGCAAAATAGTCGGGTCTTACTTATACATCATATCCCAGAGAAGACAACAAGTCTTAATCAAGGCTTTCCAACAGCAGGTGATATAAACACAGGCCTGATTGTGTTTTAACAACTTCCATCTGAAGAGACTGAACTACAGTGTCGGTTTCAGACAGACTCTGCTTTGCTGGAATGCTTGTACATGTACTTAATTAAATGGTAATGAACACTGGTGACTTCACTGACGTCATTAACCCTTCTTATTTAAATAAATAACAAGTTCAACACAGTCTCATTCGAACAAGAAGGAACACATATTTCACTCATATCAACCATTTAAATGCGCAAACACCCCACAGCCAAGGTTGTTGACAAACTAGCAGGAAGACAAACCATCTAATTTGTCTTTTAAGTAATTCCCAGACAGATATCTTAGTCAGTAGATACTAATAGGGATTAAAGTCTATTGGCTGTTTGAATCCAGTCCTCATGTGGTTAATTATAACTCATTGGATATTGTCTCCTCCAATCCCACATGAAGCAGCCAAAATAAAGCTTCGGTCCTTTTTCACTGAGTCTCTAGAGAAGTGAATAACACTTTTCCATTTACACTGGATTGCAGCCAATCCGTCAAAGATGATGGATACGTGGAAGATAAGCCACACTTTTGGTGCATTAGCACACTGTGTCTCACCGAGTCCATTTTGAGTGCCTAATGGAAGCCATCACATTACTATCAAATTGAATGGATGTGAAGAATAGGATCCTATATTTCATACATTTGCAAGCAACAGGTCTGGACTGGTCTCCTATGAAAAACAAACACTAAAATGTGTTTGTAGCTGATGATGACTGTTAGTTAAAGATAATCTCCGTCTCTACTTGACCATTCTCTATATTAATGTGCTGGATTGCTTTTAATTTTATTGCACATAATGAATAATATATTATGTGTTTTTAAAAGTCTGATAGCCAATATACTTCAGATAAACAAATTAACCCATTAACAAACCACTACCCAAAGTAACAAATATCACGTTCAATGCATACAAGTTCCTTTATGACTTTCAAGACAAGCCAGTGAATGAATAAAAGCCATCTAATATAACTTCATTTTGCAGTCACCTTGTGTCTCAATGCCTTGTTTACAAGGTGGAATCTAGTAACAGTTTAAATGGATTACGGGGTTACTGATTGCGTACACATAAATCTCTTATTCCTGATTCAAATCTTGTGTATTCTCTTATTTATTGTTTTTCCAACTGGCACTTATCAACCATTTTCATCCACCAACAAACCACTGACAAGGAGAAAACAAAAAAGATCTAAATACTGTTATTTGTTCATTCAAATATGAGGCCTAGCTATATGAAATGTTTTCATTTGTTGACACTATATATGAATCTCTTAATTCCATTTTCTTTAAATGTGCAAATACTGACATATTTTGGTCTGTGTGCATCGTGAGTGGTTTATTCAGACTGAGTGCTTGCTGCAATACTGTCATGCAGATCCAGTGTATTACTCACAATGAATCACTTCTATCAATGCCAATCACTCCCATCCAGAAGCCATTTAGTTATTAGGATACTACCAATGCACAAATATAACACGACCATTTAATTCCAGCTAATGGGGCTTTTCGTGGAGAGGGAAAATGGCTTGCATTACCTTGTTTTTGATGTTGCAATGACAGCAGACCGTCCACAGGTACTTAAGGGTCCTCCACAGGAGGATGATGAAGAGACCCCCGAAGAACGTCACCATGGACGAGGCGAGGAAAGCCCACCACATGCGCTGACCATTGTTATCACAGGGTACTTCTGGTGAGAACGGGATGATCAGGTCCATCTTCGATATAGAGACAGAAGAGTCCGTGTTTTTATTAAAATTGATATTATTAGTCATTCTAGGGCTGCTGCCATAGGATCCGTTGCCATCTGCCACAGCTAGCATTGAGATGAAGCTTTGGAGAGCTCCTGCCTGCGCCCCCAACCCCAGCCATCAGCCATATTGCTTCAAATATCCCTCTTCTTTCTTCTCTATTTTCCTATCCACGTCCGCTCAGTGGGAACAATATTTTTGAGCGAGAAATGCAGCAGCTTGGAGAGCGTGAGGAGGAAACGCGCGTCCGTTAAGTTACCCTCGCGCGACACATTTAAATCCGCATTAATGACGACTTCACGTTTTCATTTTGAAGGGTTTTCCTCGTCTTTTTCCATGTCTTCAAAATAAAATGGAGTCTAAAACCAATATTCGTGTGGTCTATGTTGTTATCAGTCAGAACGCAGGGGGGTTCGTGAGAGAAACGGCTGTCTCTTCAGGCGGCTTGTGTACGAACAAGCTCTCTGTCGTCCATCCAGTGACAGGGTCGCCTCAGCGGTGTCTAATCGATATTTCTCTCATAAACGCCAACTTAATCAATGTCTCCAAAGCTATTCAGCTGTGAACCAAGCCGCTCTTTGTAGTCTTGCGAGGCTCGGTGCAAGAAGTCGTTCAAATATCGGCGTTTCGGCGATTATGCCGCTCTCAATGACATGTCGCTGTCCCCGTTCACTTTCCTCAGCTGCTCCAGTCAGCGCTGCTCCACAGACCGCTGGGAGATTCACAGGTAGGAGGGCGGAGCCAAACCTTATAATAAAGGTGGTCGATGGGGGGGGGGTAATATTTGAATAATAGATGAATAATATTTACAATACAAAATTAGTTAAGCCCTTTGCATAGGCCATTGACGAAAATCTTCCATTTCACTCTGTTTATGGCCTTTCGAAACATAATATACAATACATAATATTTTGCCATAGACATACTTTTCCCATTCTTGATTTAAGAGACTATTAAAGATATATATAATTGATATCCATATATATATATATATATATATATATATATATATATATATATATATATATATATATATACATACAGGTCAAAAAGTATAAACATTACTATATATGTTTTTGAAAGAAGTTTCTTCTGCTCATAAGCCTGCATTTATTTGATCAAAATATACAGAAAAAAAAATGCAATGTTGTGGTATATTATTACATTTAAATAATATGTTTATAATTAATGTATACTTTAAAATATCATTTATGTCTGTGATGCAAAGTGAATTTTTAGGATCATTATCACATGACCTTTAGAAATATATATATATGATTCATTATCAAAGTTGGAGACAGTATGCTGCTTATATTTTTTTTCAGAATGTGATACTTTTTTAGGATACTTTGATGAATAAAAAGTAAAAAAATAAAATAAAAAAAAGAAGCTATGTTTTTTAAAATATAAATATTTTGTAATATAACCAATATATATGGTCAGTAATTTGGGGTCAGTAATTTTTTTTTTCTTTCTTTTTTTTTTTAAATAAAATCAATTCTTTTACAGCAAGGATGTGTTTAAATTGCTAAAATGAGTGATAGTAAAGAAAATATATTATTAGAATATATATTATTAGATTTTTTTTTTTTTGAATAAATGCAGTTCTTTTTAACCTTTTATTCCTCAAATATATTAGACAGCAGAAACGTTTCCAACCCTCATAATAAAATCAGAATATTAGAAGGATTTCTCATTAGACTGGATGTTACATGTGACACTGTGGAGTGATGCTGAAAATATCAGCTTTCCATCACAGGGTAATAAATTATTTTTTTTAAAGTATATTCAACAGTTGTAGTAATATTTTACAAATTACTGTTTTTCTGTTTGGATCAAATAAATGCATTGATGAGCAGAAGAGACTTCTTTCAAAAACATTAAAAATAGTAATCAAACTTTGACCTGCCCTGTATATATATATATATATATATATATATATATATATATATATAGCGATATTATATATATATATTTTAATTTCTAATCTGTTGTAAAGAATTTTAGCAGGGCTGTATACTATTTCACATAGCACTCTTAATTTGCAACAGTTCTGTAAACATTAATTAAATAAAATCATGTAAATTACCTTCAGACAAATCGACCCATTAATTCACCTGTTAACCCTCAAGGGATGTCAAACAAACTCCGGAGCGGTATTCTAAGCTTAGTGTAGTGTATCCTATCATGCATCATGTTGTGGAAATAAATCGTGTGATTTTTTGCCGAGATCTCGCGAGAGGTCACGGAAACCTTATCCAAGTTGAATATGAATATAATAATTAGATATTACATATAATTTGGTAAAAAAACAGTGTTTTATGTTTTATTGGCTCAAAAACAATTAATTATAATAACCACAAATTAAAATTATGCCATGTTATAGGGACTACTGAACTATAATAAAAAAAAACTAAAAAAAAACCCACATTATAACAACAACATAACATCCTAAAATGTCTTGCATTTTTACAACACTATAAGTGTGTCCCATCAGGTAATGAAAAGTTCTACCCCAGCTAACAATTTTTGGTTCCCAGAACATTAGTTTTTGGTTCCCATAACGTTCCCAGAACGTTAGTTTTTGGTTCCCAGAACATTGTTCTAACGTTAATCTAACGTTCCCATGACATTATTATAACGTTCCCCTAACGTTAGTTTTTGGTTCCCAGAATGTTATTATAACGTTCCCCTACCCTCTTTACTCCGATATGATCATCGTCGTCATCTTGGCAGCGCTTCACCGCGCGGATAATCAAAAATGGGCAAAGAGGCAGGAGCTGGTTGCTGAAACCACGCCCACCTAGCGCTGTTGTGGTGACAGCATTATAATTTACCAGGCTGTAAACACATTTTTTTCTGCTGTAAAGTTTTAACATGGGGAGTCTAGGGACTGACCGGATTATAATTTCACCAGTCATGAAGGGCTGTAAACCACCATTTTTTCCTTGTTGCTGTAAAGTTTTAACATGGGGAGTCTAGGGACTGACTTCCTTTTAGTCACTTCCTTGTTGGCTTCACAAGAGAGACCGGAAGGTTGCCGCTCGGTGCCCACACCGATGCACCATCATCATGCAAAGAATCTGCGCAAATGATCATGGGATCCCGAAGGGTCCATCAGTTGTATCCTTCGAAGTCTTTCATTCCGAAGGGCCCTTTGAAGTGGCCAGTTTTGACCACTTCGGTTTGGAACGACCCTTCAATATGGCGGCCATGATTGTTTTCACTCCGAAGTGCCCTTCGGAGGGTGATATGTCCCGTTTGGAACGCACACTTGTTACTAGGGCAAGCTTATATTTAAGAACTGACGGGACGGATTTCCCGGGAAATTGCTTACTTCTGTGATTTGTCGGTGCGTGTTTATGTCATGTCCATAAGTAAAGTAAAAAGTTGTGCGTGTGCAATCCATTCGTGGCTGTAGATTGAAAATGTTAAATGTCATCATTAGTGACATTCGCTCTGATAAGATGATCACATGTTTACAGGAGATCATCTGGACAGAGCGAATGTCACGGTGACTTACATGCCGTTTTATGCTTCAACCGCCAGAGGGCTAAAAAAAAAAAAAACCAAAAACCTAAAATGTAAATGAATTTATCTCACTTTATTTGAAATGCACAATTTGTATAGCAGCATACATGGACATTTAGTGCATGGATTTGGTCTTTGTAAAGAGATGAAAATCCTATAAGGTCAAAGGCCCAGTGTGTCCTGTGCTTTCAGGTGTTGATGTGTAATGAAGCACCACATGACATGTTTATCCTGTATTTGTCTCAGTAATTTGGTCGTGGTTTCACCACTGAGGTCTAAGCTGCTTCCCCAAAGGTCAAACATAAGTGATAAGCCATTAGGAACCTGTTGAGTTGTGTTAAGATAGCTTGCCAAATTTTATTGTAAATATTGATGATGAAATATAACAAATTAAATTTGGGTTTTTATTAGTATTATTATTATTAATGTGGTTGCTTATAAGACAGATGACAAACTACATTGTGCCTGTAATTGACAGGCTGTGAAATGAGACCTTAAACAAGTCATTTTCAAAATATAAACATAGATAAACCCGAATGAGGTGTAAAAGAGATTTACTGATGTCTATGATTTTTATGGTTATGATTTACTGTCTGAGAGATGCTATTACTTAACCAAAATAGCAGCTGAAACAGAATCTTTGTAGATGGTTGTCAGCTAGTCTAACAGATCATGTCACTCTAAAATATCCCAATGTCTTTTATTTATTCATTTATTATGCACTATTTATTTATTTAATAATGGTTTTGCTTAGTTATCTCTGTACACGTATATAAATTTACCATTTAAATGTATAAAATTGTTTTTGGTTCAGTTTCATCTTTTGCAGTTTTTGGCCTTTCAGATTTGTGTGTTAAATACCATGACTTTTCTGTAGTGAGTATTGGTTCAGACATATAATGAAGTGTTTTCCAATAAATGATGAGGCATTCATTTGTCTTAACCAAGACATCATTGTGTCAGTGGATAATGTAAGCATGGAAATGTTATAGAGTTTATCTTCCAGCTGCCAACAGTCATAAATGAGGACAAATAAAGCAGCTCTAGAGGCAGTCATGTTGTATTCAGTCACCAACTGCAGTGATCTCTACAGTTCCTGTCTTCTAAATGAGTGATTTCTTTCAGTGATATACTATTTTGAATAGTATTTCCCAAATGCGAGTAACTGCAAGGGTAAGTGTAGAATAATGTATAGAATAAAACTTCCTATTTAATTATATATATTACCACATAAACAGAGGTGCATTTTTTAACTCAGATTTCAATTTTGCTTTCACAATGCAGTCATTGAGCAGCAAATTAATTTTCAGACACTGTCTGTTACTTCTCCTCCTACTGGACAACAGCAGAAGTGCAAAAACACTGAGCTTGGTGATTTGACATTTGCATCTAGAGCAACATGGAAAGGGTTTCTCAATAGCTCCAGTTTGACAGACCCTTAGTGTTTCCAAATAGACATGACAGAAATTAAAACAACAACCATAAAAAAACAAAAAATATTTAAATTGTTTATTTTCTCTCAGTTTATTCCATCCTTCTCTTCAGTAACTAGAGTGTTATATTCCTGCATTGTGTGGGGGGTCTTTTAGTGGTTTTCCTTCTCATCGAAGCTGTCTGTCCTAGTAGACAACCAATTGGTATGGTCTGGATCTTTCAGACCCGGATTCAGTGGTGTTATTTATGGAGGGCAATAGGATCCACGACTGGTCATCTTCCTGGAAAACGTGCCCAGCTGTCAGCTTAGACGGCTAAAGAACTGGTTCCTGCAAGAGCCGCGTCAAACAACAGCATAGCTGACAGATGCAAAGCCACAGTCATCCACAGGAATTTTATTTCAATGCAGGAAGAGAATATACTTTTATTATGCCAAGGCACAAAAATGTTGTGTTTTTCATGTTTGACCACTGAGGTTCTAGTACTGGTTCTCAAGTTCAGAAGTGCTGTCAGCAGCTGTCTTGAAACAGATACCCCAGCAGGAGACTCAACCCTTTCTAAAAGAAGAGGAAGGGGACTTGAAGGACGTGTTGTTTTCAGGTTGAAGCCTAAGAGCAGCGCAAAGGCATTCTTAGGGCTTCCCGTGGCCGAGAACTGTTCGGAGAGGGAGCTCAGGACAGAAAATCAGCACAAGCCAAATAAGGATGCGCTTGGGGGAGGAGCTTGACTTCTCCAGACTGAACTGTGCTAATCAGCGCTGGCATGGCCGAGGGCATCTCCAGTGCTACACCACACTAACCCCTCACTAAGAAAGAGTGCTGTCGTACAGCCAGTGACCTCTCTGTCTTTTGAAGCTTGTCTGATTAATGTGCAAGTGGCAGCCTTCGCTGCAAATATGCAAGTTAATGAGAGACAATAGAAATGTGAAGTTGTGGAACACTGAATGCCAACTGGAAGCACGCTGCAAAATATGCAAGTTAATGAGAGACAATAGAAATGTGAAGTTGTGGAACACTGAATGCTGAAAATGGACAGTTGAGCTCAAATGATTTAATTAGGTAAAAATAATAGTTCACTAAAAAAAGGAAAATTGTTATTTGCACACTCGTAACACTTTCCCCCCGTGGAACAGTTTGTCATTATTAGTTAATGCATTAGGTAAACTAAAAATTAACAACTATATTACAGCATTCATTAAATTAGGTTCATATTAATTTCATGAATAGATGTTTGTTCATAGAACATTCATTTACTTAAAATGTGAATCAAGTTTGTAGCTTTATCTACATGCATCCATCTGTCTATAGCTACATCTCTCTGTATATCTACACTATCTATCTTTACATCTCGATCTATACTAGCATAACGAATAAATCAGAAACACGCATTGAAAGCTACATAACCCTCACCAGTCCTTTTTTAGTGCCATCAAGGCAAGTTCAAATGACACCGTGCTGTAGTGTTCTACTCCGTCAGCTGACAGTCTGATTAAGCAACTTTCTTTGACAATAATCTTTTGCAAAAATAAGAAAGTCACATCACGTCATACAAAATCAGGTTTAACAGCCCCATCCTCCCCAAACAGCAGCTGACAGCCGTTCAGACGCAGCTATTGTTCAAGAGCTCACCTTAGTTCCAGAAATTAACACCGTATCTTCCCCATGGTTAGATGCAGTGCATCAGCTTCAAGGAGGAGCAACAAATAGGACAGCTCCACACTCAATTACAGCACATGTCAATCTGCCGTAGATGCAACCAGTGCTGCGGAAGCAGCTGTATGACACCCTTAACATGATAGAGATCCGCCCGCAGCACAATGAATGCACCCATCAATCAAACACACACCATCGGGATTCATTTAATGACATTGTGAGATACAGAAAATGAGTTTTATTCTTGCATTAATGATGTTTTCATACAAATCACATTCTTTTAGAATAAAAGAAGACCCAATGGAAAAAGTACCTGTGATTTAATCGTTCTAAATACTCGGTGGTGATGAATCCCTCACGTTAGCTATTCAGAATAATAGTTAGGCGTTAGATTCACTTTAACAAAATGTCTAATTTCAACCCAGTGGACTGATATCTTGCTGTGAAAAAAAATGTAATAAGAAATCCCTTTTTATGCAGTGTTTCTCTTTTCTTTTAAAAAAAAGGCAGTTAATGAAATGTATGGAGCAGGAATGATACACATGAATATTATTTTACAATAAAAATTATAGTACCTATTTCCATTCTACTGGAAACCTACAAACAGTCATTTGTTTAGGGTTCAGAACATTGGAAGTGCAAAACAGAAAAATGAAAGAAAATGACATGTTTTTGGCACATTAATGGGGCTACTGGTCTGCATGAGACATGCCTCTTGAATAATAATAATAAAATAAAAAATTAAATAGCAATGAAACACCACTAGCATTTAAACAGTTTTAAGAAAACCATTTCAGGTTTACCCTGCAACTTTTCTTTCGTGATGTTTTTTTTTTTTTTTTTTTTAGTGTGGTACAAATAAAAGTGACTGACAAACATACACGAACAGAAACGTGCATTCGCTCTCTCACACACAAACACACACACAAACATGCTAATATTTGCTAAGATGTGATACTCCCCTAGGACTATAGCCTAGTAAAAATACAGTAAATATATTTCTATATATTTTGATGAAATTGCATACATACGCATACATGTGCGCCCGTACTTCAGTTCGTATGCACGAGTACAAGTGTAACATGGGATATTCTCTTTAAATATAAGCTCTAATATAAGAATGCTTCGAGATCTCATAGTACACAGTGGTCTGTCTAGCCCTGGAGTGCAATCTGAGAAGTTTTACTGTTTAAATACCAGGCTTTCACCTCATGCCATTGTCATACGCTCAGTATATCTCCAAAGGCACTTCCATTTGGCCGTAGAATCTGTCTCAGCTCTATAGATAAGCAGTACGAATCAAAGCAACGCTCACTGACATCTACACAACAAACTTGGCCACAAACGACTCTTAAACCATGAGATGAGGATTCAGTCCTTGAGCTGATGGGTCAGACGTGGGAGGGTGTCACGCATACCGTTTTGGTGCAGGGCTGCTTGTTTGAGGGACTTCACATTCAGGCAGACGTTAAAACAATTCACCGACTGATAGCTCTGTAAACGAGTGTCTTAAATGCAGCATTGCTAAAACTTTACATGTCCGTCAGGAAGACCAAAGGAAATGAACAAATACTTCAGTGCTATCGTCCTGCATCTGCACACACACACACACACACACACACACACACACACACACACACACACACACACACACACACACACACACACACACACACACACACTCCTATAGACACTCATACACACATATACAAATAAAAGTTGCAATTAATAATGTAATAAAAAATTAATAGACAAAAAAAGAATCACTATCTTAATGTGGCACTCATAACGTTAGTGTACCTTTGCGTGTGTTGTGTATAAAGTCTAGTATTTGTAAGTCTCTGAGCTCTACGGGGAGCCCAGCGGCGTCCACAGAACTTTGCTCTGTTCCTGATCCACAATAGTCACGATCTGAGTGCAAATGTAAGGGAAGGTGCCTCCTTGAACGATACCTGTACAGAAACATCAAACAGTGAGTCAAGTTTTCATGAATTGAAAGTTCAAAAGAACAGCATGTATTTGAAACAGAAATCTTTTGTAACATTATAAATGCCTTTACTCTTCTGATCAATTTAATACATGCTGCTGAATAAAAGTATTTAATTCTTTCTTTAAAAAAAATCTCACTGTCCCCAAATGGCATTTCATACACAGAGGCAGATGAGAATAACAAACCTGTGAAAAATTTGCTATATTCCTGCTCTATCTTCTGTGCAATCTCAAACTGCTCCTTGGAATGTTTTTGAGTGACTTTATCCCGCAGATAAACTGGATCCTTCTGCTCTCTACACATGGAAACATAAACATTCATTCAGACTTCACACATAATGACATTACAAGATTAAACTGGCACAATGACATTGTTCTTTTGAGACAAACGTGTTTCAAGCAGCAACATTTTGGACAGGTGCATAATAATAAAATGCTTGTAAAATGAAGACATCAGCTGTAAAATACTAAAACTGAATAAAAGTGTGTAACTCCCTTGAGAAATAGATTCCTGCAGGGCAAAACAACTGAACATCTCTGTAAACACCTGGCTGTGACAGGTGTCGTCTGTGTCAGTGTGTGTTAAATAGGCAAAAAAAAAAAAAAAAAAAAATGGATGCAAAATAAAATAAAATAAAATAGTAAAAAAGTGGTAGATATATATATATATATATATATATATATATATATATATAATATTGTTTTTTTCACTAGATTTCCTATATTGCATTTAATTTCCAATACATGTTTTATATTACATATAAAAAAAAAATAATAAAAGTAAAAAAAATATATATGTATCTAAAGTATGTAATCACCCTCCTGGGACAGGTGCTGTCTGTATGAGCATGTGTAGTTCAAAATGTATGAATATATTATGTATATAATATAATAATGCATTTTTACTAGATTTCCTATATTACATTTACTTATTTACCTATTAAATTAAAATTAATAGGAAAAATGTGTATGTATGTATGTATGTATGTATGTATATATACATATATATATACACACATATATATATATATATATATATATATATATATATAGATATATATATATATATATATATATATACACACATATGTATATATACATATACACACATATGTATATATACATATACACACATATGTATATATACATACATATAATATATTATATACATATACATATATACGTATATGTATACACATATATACGTATATGTATGTATATATATACGTATATGTATATATATATATATATATGTACACACACGTATATATGTATATATATATATATACACGTATATATATATATATATATATATATATATATATATATATATATATATATATATATATATATATATATATATATATATATATATATATACATATACATATATGTATATATGTATATTATATATATATATATATATATACACATATATGTATACATATATATATATATATACATATATATACATATATATATATAGTACAGACCAAAAGTTTGGAAACATTACTATTTTTAAGGTTTTTGAAAGAAGTTTCTTCTGCTCATCAAGCCTGCATTTATTTGATCAAAAATACAGAAAAAAAAATGTAATATTGTGATATATTATTACAATTTAAAATAATTGTTTTTAAATGTATTACACTTTAAATTATCATTTATTTCTGTGATGCAAAGCTGAATTTTTAGGATCATTATCACATGATCCTTTAGAAATCATTCTAATATGATGATTCATTATCAAAGCTGGAGACAGTTCTGCTGCTTAATATTTTTTCAGAACATGTGATACTTTTTTAGGATACTTTGATGAATAAAAAGTAAAAAAAAAAAAAAAGAAAAGAAGCTATGTTTTTAAAATATAAATATTTTGTAATAACAATATACACTACTGGTCAGTAATTTGGGGTCAGTAATTTTATTTTCTTTCTTTTTTTTTTAAATAAAATCAATAATCAGCAAGGATGTGTTAAATTGATAAAAAGTGATAGTAAAGAAAATATATTATTAGAATTTTTTTTTTTTTTTTTTTTTGAATAAATGCAGTTCTTTTTAACCTTTTATTCATCAAATATATTAGACAGCAGAACTGTTTCCAACACTCATAATAAATCAGAATATTAGAATGATTTCTAAATGATCATGTGATAGACTGGATGTTACGTGTGACACTGAAGGCTGGAGTAATGATGCTGAAAATTCAGCTTTGCATCACAGGAATAAATTATTTTTTTTTTAAAGTATATTCAAATAGAAAACTATTATTTTAAGTTGTAATAATATTTCACAATATTACTGTTTTTTCTGTATTGTTGATCAAATAAATGCAGGCTTGATGAGCAGAAGAGACTTCTTTCAAAAACATTAAAAATAGTAATATTTCCAAACTTTTGACCTGCACTGTATATATATATATATATATATATATATATATGCATATATATATATATATATATATATATATATATATATATATATATATATATATATATACACACATACATATACACACACATTTTTTTTTTTTTGTATTAAAGTCATGTTAATATTTAATACTTGCTTTATTTTAAACTGGTCCAGAATCCTGGCAAACATATCACGAATATTTAATATACCAACCAGCCGTGTTGTATGTGTATGTGAGTTTTCATAGACAGCCTTTCTGAATTCCAGGAAATGCAAGAGCCTATGAAGTCTTCGTAAATGACGTGATGTCATGATCCTGAGTGCTAATGAGAGCAGGACTGATTAACTCGGGTTGCCTTTATATTAATAGGTGCTAGTCAGCAGGTCAAAGACGACCTGTATTAATCCCCACAGTGATCGAGTGCAGGCTTGATTTTCTAATGCTTCTGGGACATCACCAATTTAAAAATCTCTGTTGGGATGACTTTGCACCATTAGCGCTCTGACAACTCTACACAAAAGCGCTGAAGAGACCTAAAGGCACAGTTATGCAGTGCTGTCAGGAGAATAAAGCTGGGATTTATTGTCCTTTTAAGTCTCGCACCTCTTGAGAGCTGTCAGTACAGTATGCTGTGAACCCGTGATATGCATATTAACAGACTACAGTCGGCTTTAATTTTCCTCACATTTTCCTGATAAACTGGGAAGGGGGTCTCACAAAGCGGTCTTCAGCAGACAACCTTGAGCAAGTGTGAAGGAGAGAGACACAGACAGAAAAGAGGGAAGCGGCTGCCTATGTATATCTTGCCCTATATCTGTGGAACGTTACGGCAAAAGTGAGCCAAGATATTCATGCATTTAACAGCAAGTCAAACGCAGCCTACACAGTAAAACTGCTCTCCATTTCCCAAATGTCTCCGGGACCCTGAGGGAGCGCACAGGAACTTCTTGGCGTACAAATGTTTCAGGAGGGCCTTAAACAGAGAGTGTATGTGTGTGTGTGTGTGTGTGTGTGTGTGTGTGTGTGTGTGTTTGGACGGGTCCCACAAGGACACCCAAGAGCTCAGCTGGCTCTCTAACTCTTATGAAGAGAGATGTGGACACTTACTTTATCTGCTTTGCATTTTTGTAGCGAATGAAAATGACGATTGGGTAAATGTGAACGCTGTGAAGCCGTTCGATAGCGTGAGGTGCAATGTCAAGCAAACAGTGACAGTCCTACGAGAGAGAACGACACAGCACAGAACAGGTCTGAGTCATGTTACACATATACAGCATGAGCGACTGCAAACAGAGAAACAAGAGCTTGCTGACAGCAATCCTGCAAGCACAATCAACAAACATGAGCCTTAGCTCTTGATACTAATCGAATTAAAAGATATTTATCAGGTTTTAGCTTATTATTAAGGGCCATAGTATCTCAAATGAACATCATAAAAAATGCACTGAGATGCGGTCAGCAGAGGTGTGGACAAACCTTGTCTGTGGTCTCCTTGATGGAGGCAACAGTAGTCACATCAAAATGACCACTCCTCCGTTTGTAGTCGATGAAGAGAAAGTCTTTCACTCCGCGCTCGATGGCCTGCTGGGAAGCCTTCATCACCTCTGGATGAGCAGAACAAACAAAGGTCAGCACACTCATATTCAACACTATCATTAGTGAATTTTCCAGTTTCTAGATATCGATTTTGTTACCACAGCAAAAACTAATATGCATTTTAACATTGTCCTTTAGAAAGTTAAATATTAACATAAATATTAACAAATTCAAATAAAATGACAGCTTGTACTAAGTCTATTTAATTAAGTGAACATGAAGTTTTCTCCAAATAACTATTCAGAAAAATATTTTTTATTAGTTTTAGATAATTACAACATTGCAAAAGTCAAGTGTTGTTATATAATTTATTGTTTTAGTAATGATCCTTCAAAGAAGTACATTAGTATGAGAGTATTTGATAATGCTGTTGTCTATAAATGACTGTGTTGTCTATTACAGAAAATCCTAAGAAAACGGCAAAATTGGCTCATAGAGTTATTGTATAGATTATCTTTGTAGCTGTAGTAAACATCAGCGATCGTCTGGCCAACTAAAATGCTTTTTAAATTGCTTTCATACACTGAAAAAACGAGTTATATTGATATCTGTATTTTGAGGGTGGCGTCAGTCAGATACAAGTACTGATGAATCTCAATGCCATCAAGCATAAATTGTTCATTTCAACAGAGATCATTTTAACGGAGATTACACTGCAGTTAAAAACTAGTGGACAATTACCAAGCACAGATCTGTTGAATTTCTCGGGGGATTCTTTGACCAGCATGTCTTTAACCGGATCCACCAGCGGGCCGAGGATCAGCACCGGTCTGGGAGACGTGCAGTCGATCTTCTGCACTCTCTGATAGGCCAGACTTACAAAATCTGTCCACATCCCGAATAAACAAACAGGGTCAACATCAATCTCATCAAAATGCTAATTTCAGCAGCTCTGCATTATGGGAAACTGGAGAGTCTCACCATCTAAGAATGGAATAGAGTCTGTGCTGATTGCGTCCAAGGCTACGACATCTTTCCCATCTTTGGAGCTGCTCCGCTTGTGCTTCTGTTTCCTGCGGAAGAAGGATCTGCGCGCGGCTGCGGAGAGGGTCTTACTGGAGCCCGTCTCGTCCTTCAGTTCTGTCATACTGTGTCTGCGGTAGAACTCCTGATCCATCCTACAGCAGAACAGTCCAGGTTACACAACTGCAGTCGTCTGTATGTTTTCATACGGTTACCTCCTGTTATTCAGTTCATTTAAAAACTAGCCATAACCTATGCATGCATGCATTATTTTAAGCACATGAATTCAGTTGCATCAAGTTGCTTCTAACTAGTGGTTGAATGAAATCAGAAACCTGGTATGTGGCAATGTATACAGAATACATTTTAATGACTGCAATTTGTACTCAAGATTTCTGAAATTAAACACTTACTTTAAACATTACCATATATTCACATATTACTCATGGAAATTAATAAAATATAAAATTATATAATAATAACAAAAATCAGCCAAGTGGGAACGGGGAAAAAGGGTGTCTTATGTTCACCAATCATTTGTTTATTTATTAATTATGCAGTTAAAGAATAATATTGTAAAATATAATTATAATTTAAACTAACTAACTGTTTTCCATTTTAATATATTTAAGAATGTATTTTATTCCTGTGAGGGCACTGCTGAATTTTCAGCATCATTACTTCAGATATCTTTCTAATTAAGGTGATTTGGTGCTCAAGAAACATTTCTTCTTTTTATTAATATTTGAAAACTGCTGTGCTGTGTAATGAAGCATACGAAGTGTGGAAGTTTCTTTTTTTTTTTTTTTTTAGTTTGAAGAAATTCATTTATCTAAAATAGAATATTTTATAACATTATGCCTTTACAGTCAAAAAAGTACTAATTAAAATAAAAGTATTAATAATATGATGCTTTCTAAAGGATGTGACTAACATATATTTGCTAGGGATCTGGCCTCTTTGAATTTTTTGTGCATTTTCATCAAGTTGCCAGGCCATCCAGGTGCCGAAGTTGCCATTTGGTAGGGTGTCATCCACATAGAGGATGTCGTCTTTCTTAAAAGAGAGGTCGAGCTCAGTCTCAGCCACTCGGTCATAAAGCGCTCTGGAAAAGAAAGAGGACATGAATAATTCAACAGGTGACAGCATTATACAAACACAGGAAAAGACTGCGACATCTGCAAGAATGAGGTAATACGAGACAAATGAAAAGAGTACAGAAGACAAAGACAAATAAAGGAAGGAAAGAACGAATGAAAAATTCAGGAAGAGGCCGGGACAGAGCCAATGCTTTATCCCTGGCCACTCATAACTCCTCATCCCTGCTCATTCATGACATGTGGATTGATGGAGATTATTTACTGCCCGTGACATCATGGGAGCAAACAGCTGCGGGCCACAGGATTTTTTTTGCAAAGACAAACACTGCTATTTCTGAACAGCCCTCTTCCATTATTCTTTTTCCACCGCGCAGACACAATGCATCTCTGTCTCGAACCATCTAATTACCACAGCTAGGATTATAGAACACAAATTATGGAGATTTGGTGATACAGTCTTCACCGCCAGATACAATATCTCACCCTCCGTCTTAAACATAATTAAAGAGATTAAGGGAGTCCCACTACAGCAGTTTTCTCACGTATCTATATTTAGAGCAGCACACACAAGGCCCAAACACTGGCTTTGGTTCTAGGGAAGCGGTAAGTGGTCATGAATGGTGATGTATGTCAATGCAGATGGGACCATGCTGTACCTGATATAGAATCCATCTCCAGGAGTGTCCTTCACCTGGTTGAACTCATCCAGACGATGCTGGACTCTGAACGTCACTGTTTCCCCAGGCTTCAGCATTTCCAGGTACGCCTCCTCCACAGTTTTATTCTTCATGCTAACTGAGCCATACTGGATGAACAAAGAACAACAGAAAGGGCGCAATCATATTTAGTTTAAATATCCAGTCTCAAAAATGTAAATCACTGTAAATTAATGATATAGAATGAAAACTATATAGCATGGAAAGCAATATCATAATGTTCAGCTTGAAAGTCTAACTGCACCAGTGCCAATGTTCAGATGCTTCCGGAAACCTGTTTGTCTTGACTTGATTGTAACAAACTCAAAAAGGAAGTAATTCTTGTTTGTCTTACAAAGAACTGCTGTCTCACCATTTCTTTTCACACTAGTCCCCTAAAAGCACTTTTACCTCAAGTATCACGTCTCCAGGAACAAGACTGTCCGCTCCTCTGGCAGGACTGTCCTCTTCCAGCCTCTCCACAAAGATCCCCCGCAGGTTTCCTCCACACAGCTGAATGCCCAGCTCCCCCTGAGTCTTCCTCACCGTTACCAGGCGAGGCTCCGGGACTTTCTTGGAACTCTCAGAAGACATCCTGACATTCAAAGCGGAAACAGTCTGGTCACCCAAAGTAATGGATTTCGTGTTGTGTTACCCTGGCATTTCCAACAGGTAAGCTGCATATTTATGCTTGCTTTGAGAAGAGGTTCAACATCCTTCCAAGAGAAGGCATTCCAAAGAATGCTTTGCAACAAGCTCAGTGTAAAAATGCATCCAAGATGGTGGAATAAGTATGAGTTGATTATAAATTAGCTTTTCAATAAAAAAGTACCTATATATATATATATATATATATGTATATATATATACACACAGTATATTATATATATATATATATGTATATATATATACACACAGTATATTATATATATATATATATATAAATAAATGTATCCAATATATGTGTGCAATTTTTATAAATATACTAGAGTATCAAAAAATTAGCTTAGTAACACGTTAAAGTCAGTATTATTTAATGAAAAATCTCTTTTCTCTAAATGCATGTTTTAATCTTGGTGTATGTTTCAATCATGCATGCATTTCATTTTCCCATCAATGTGAAAATTAAAAAACCTCTTTGAATTTCTGTCTTTGTAGAGCGTTCCAAATCTGTCATTTATGTGATTACATTCAGTCAGAATGCTGTCTTAAAATCCATCTGCTGATGAATCTGCTATCTAGGCAGTAGACCGCAGGGCATTTCACTGCATGTATTTGAGCAGCACCTGATGAAGCTGTTGGGACTGGTGGTGGGTGTCGTCTGTTTGGAGGACGGGGTGAGCGTGCCTTCATCCTGTTCACTCAGGGTGTCTATGGTGGAGTGGTTATCTGGGGTGGCAGCTCCACTGCCCTTCGGGGTGGACTGAGTGCTCACTGGGTCCAAGCGGGAACTATGGAATAACATGGCCAAGAATAAACCAACCCTGCTTTGCGATCAAACCTGCATTCACCGGAGTTAAATGAAATGGGAAAAGGGCTGTACCTGGAGCGAGAGTGGTTGCCGAGCTGACACATGTGTGGGTTGTACTGGGCCATAATCGTGATGGTGTCATACTGCTGACCAATGATGAGCCGTGCTTGCTGCTCGGTGGCATTGCGCAGGTTTATCCCATTATACTGAGAGAAAGAAACAAAAATCTATTTGAGTTGCACGATGCATATTAATAGTTGACATGGCATAAAAAGGCATAAAAGAAAAATTTTAAAAGTAAAATTGCATAATAAAATTGAATGTAAAAAGTTCATAAAATTGCATAGAATAAAAAAAATGCATAAAATAAGTGAATAAAATGGCATAAAATAAAAAATATGTGTATAAAATTGCATATAATAAAAGCGCATAAAATAAAATTATATAATCAAAATAAAACTAAACAAAAGAAATTTAGAAATTAGAAATTTCAAATTAAACATGTAATATGTCCTGGGGAGTGATGGTCCTCAATATGAAGTGTGAAATATAGAAACATTGTGGATGGAAACACCATTTAAATATGTGTCACCCTCTAATTTGGCTGTATTTTAAAATAATGACTGGTCATCAATTTAAATTTGCCTTGTAAATAATGTAAATAAGGCAAGTACCAAAAAAAAAAAATTCAAAAATTTCCTATCCTTTTCTCTCAAAGCCCATTTGGGTTATTGGTGCGCTAATTCTAACCTCCAGTAGCTGGTCTCCATACTCCAGTCCAGCCTGGTGTGCGATGCTGCCCCCGGTAACCTTGGAGACAAAGATTCCTCCATTCTCTCCACTCACGATGGAGATGCCGAGAGGCTCCGCCCCTTTGTGCACAATGACATTCCGAGGCTCCTCCAAGTACGGCCTGCCAGAACGATAAATGAGGGTGAGTTTCAAGATCAGAGATAATCAACAGCCGAGCTAGAAGTTGGTCTGCAGGGCTTTAACCAGGGTAGATGCTGAAATACTGCAACAGAGGAGAACCATGCAGGTGGGTGTACAGCAAGAGACATTTACTGAACGGGCAGTTTGAAGGACTAACTGCCACACAGGCACACAAACAGGACAGAAAGCGGAGTAAGTGTGCATACAGGACTTCAATAAAAAAAACCAGAAGGTCAAACATTTATTCCCCAACCTAAATATTTAAATATGCATGTACAAATGCCTGATTTACCACCCAAACAAGTAAAACCATGCTTTAACATAACAGCTCCAAGTCCAGACAAAACACCAACACTTTAAAGTACACAAGATTTCAAAACAGACCTCTGTAACCCTGAGTAAAGAAACTAAAGCTACTGTAAGTGATGATAACCTTCTTGCTATCATCTACCAGACAGAAACTGGTTTGATTTCTCTTATTTCAGAGATACCTGTCATTTCACACATGGTGATAATTCCTTATAGCAGCTTAACACTGCCCTTAGCATTTGTGATAGATAGATAGATAGATAGATAGACAGACAGACAGACAGACAGAGGAAAATCTGGATCTTTTCAGGACGAGAGCAGCCAAACTTGACATGCAAATCATAAATGTCTCTCCAAAACCTTAAGCACTTAAGTACACATTTACTCCAAAAACACCTAAACCTGCTCTGCACAGATTTAACATTCATGGTGAATCTCTTGCTGAGCATGTTAATCAAAAAAAGTAAATTAGAAGCAGCAGGAAACCCAATAACACCCAATTAAACTCCACTTGAAGGAAAATGTTGACAGAGATTTATAAACCTGATCCCCTCCATGTAGTCGTATTAAAGGGATAGTTCACACAAAAAGGTTTCATTAAAAACATCCTCGTTTGTCTTTCAAAGAAATTAAGTCTTGGTTTGGAATGACATGAAGTTGAGTAAGTTTTGAGCAAACCATATAAATACAACAAACTAACTAGGGGCTCACAAAACAACATTTTCATAACTGGCCTTTGGGTTGCCTGAACAGCTAGTTGACTAATCAGTAAGAGTCATCATGAACTGCCATCTTACTTTGGTAATGCAGCATTTCCATGTGGTAAATATACTTCTTGTAGCACCACTAACACAAAGCCTGGGCTGTATGCTAACACAACACAGAGAAGCAGGGATTTCTACAGCCAACCACTTGGAGCAAACAAGTACACTTGTCAGGCATTCCCTGCGGGTCACTGGCAGGGAACAAACCTCAAGCTTCTGAGAGAGGAGAACCTAGGCCTAGCAGCCAGAGGGGTTCTCAGAAAGGATCTGTTATGGTACAGAGATCTGAAAGATTCAGAGAAGCAAAGAAGAGAGGAGAAAAACAGATTGTGAAAGAGAGAGACACACAAGGGACTCTGGAGGAAGACAAATATGTCGAGAAGAATTGTAATAAATACATAAGAACAACTGGAATGAACGAGTGACCTAGTTTAAAAAAGTCGATCTGAATTTAATATGACGGTGCAGATTAAAATAAGTTCTCATGCAGTGAGCGACGGTGACAATATGAACGACTGATCCTTCAACATACATTATTTTATATTCGTGCACAGTCCAATTATTGGAGTCAGATAAAGGGCTTCTGAGCTGTATGTGGATAAGAGCGAGCTGTTGCTTGGCAACCTGATGAAGGGGCTGTGCGCAGCAGGAAGGACCTGAGTGTACCTGTCTTTTCTCCGCTCTCCCGTGGGTACGGGGCTGACGGAGATCCTGGGCAGGGTGGAGATGGAGCTCTGAGACTGGCTGGAGGCGAACGAGGACGTCTCCAGATTGAGAGGAGACAGGGGTGGCGTGATGAGACTGGGACTGCTGCATTCTGAATGAGACAGGGACCCTGATGAACACCACAGAGAAGCAACAGTCAGCATGGGTTCGACAGTGACAATAAGAAGCTATTTTGACAACAATCCATATATATCTCTATATTTATGCATTTGCCATCATGGCCAGTTAGACTCACAATGTTTACTGTAAGTAATATAGAGCAAAAATGTATTTAAAAATAACATACAATATAACAATACATAGTAAAACACAGCAATATTCTCATACAGACACTACAGTTTCTTATGAAAATAATACAGTAAAGCCATTTATAATGATGACAAATAAATGCTATTCTTTCGAACTCTCAAAAAATCTTAAATATAATCTTAAATATAAAAATATAATCACAGTTTCCACAAAAGTATTAATTAATACAACTGTTTTCAACATTGATTATAATAGGTAATGTTTCTTGAGCAGCAAATCAGCATTTCTGAAGGATCGTGTGACACTGGAGTAATGATGATGAAAATTCAAGGGAATAAATTACATTTTAATATCACAATTTATATACAGTAATATAATTCATAATATTACTGTTTTAAGTATTTTAAGTAAACTAAGTGTAGCCTTGGTGAGTCTAAGAGACTTCTTTCAAATCCATAAAAAAAAAAAAAAAAAAAAAAAAAAAAAAGGTACCGAACCCAAAATTTTGAATGATTATGAAAAGGGCCACACAGGGACATTCCTGAATGCCAATTTTGCTACTGAGGTTTAAATCAGAAACTGATTTAGCTATTGAAAGACCTCAGTCTTAACACTCTCATACTCGCATATCGAGAAACAAGAAATAAGGGCAAAATTAGTTGAATGGCACTCTTTATAGATTAATGGATGAATAAAACATTAAAATCATCAAGATTTTCACAAGGCCGATCTTTGCGAATTTTAAAATCACAAAAAAAGGGATCACACAAACACCATGAATATACATTATATTGATCTGTTCTTGTACAAAAAAAAACTTTGGGATAAAGGACAGTCCACTTCCAGTACTTTGTCTATATTTGAAGCTGAACGTGAACAGAAACGTAGATTTTATGTCTGAACCACTATTAGTTCCAGAAAGAAAACCTCTTTTATATGCACACTTCTAAGTGCAGACTCTTTGCCTCAGGTTATTTATTCAGGCTTCCAATATTTCAGTGTACACAAATGTCAGGCTTGTTTGCGCAAAGTGTTCTCTACTTGACATGTTTTACTTGATTAGGCTTAGTCTGACATTTTAACTACAGTACATGTAGCATATTGCTGCTACTGGTGGTTATTTAGCTTTACATACTTCAGTATGGAGGAAAACACTGGATTTAAAAACTCTAAATACACAGATTTCAGAAAGATGTAAAAAATAACTAAATTTAAACACACAGAAGTCAGGTGACAATGTAGCATTCTACTTGAAACATTTATTATAGTATGAAGCCTACAGTCTATAATACATAATACGTAGAAAAGAGTAAGTTAATATTCCAGTTCAACCATAACCAAGATCAGTTCAGATTTATGAGTGGAGGCTCACCTCTTTCTGAGCCCAGCATTGAGCGAGGATAGCGTGGTGTGGAGGGAATCTTTATCCTTTCAGTGCGATACTGCAAATTATTTGATGAGCCTTCAGGAAACAAAAGGGAGAAAATAAACACACACTATGGAGATCAGATGATATATTTGATTAAAGACAGAGACTGACCGAGTCTAGCGCTGGACGGCAGGGAGTTGGTGCCGTGTGAGGCCCGGCTGCTCCGGGACGAGTCCGAGTACTCTGTGGAGCGTTTCTGGCTTAGGTCCAGACTCAGATGCCCTTGATGCTGAGGACTGAGATGGAGAGAAGAAAACACACCAGATCAGCAAACACTCATCATGGGGTGAAGGAACAATTATTCTCCTGACAAAGTAAATAATTACCCTGTTTATGACCTACAGCGACTACCTGTACTTAGCACAACATAATGAAAAGTTTGATGACATCATTAACTGCAATACCTCACATTTCGGACGCACTTGTTCGGCATTAAAGTGATACCTTCCAGGGTAAGAAATTAATGGGCTTGGGGCAAAAATGCCACTAAAATTAAATGAAAGGTGCTGATTGCAGCAATCCATTTAGATATGGTTATTTTGCATCTAAGATTTCATTTGCATTTTATTTTTATGGTGTGAGTGTATGAATGCAATGGCTGATCAGAAGCAGTCACCGGTGAAGAAGAAATCCTTGTTTTGTTTTTCCTGCTACTAAGATAACCAATGTGACGTCCTCGTTTTCTAATGCATAAAATGCAATAAACTAATTCAGAAACAGTTCCTAATAATGCTTTGTAATATCTAATATCGAAGTTCTGCCCTGTAATGAATTCCTTTTTTTATCATTTATTATATAGGCAATTTCAGTATATTAAGCAATTGTCATGTAAATCTATGTACAGTATGCCACCTTTGAG
This sequence comes from Cyprinus carpio, assembly GCF_018340385.1. NCBI lineage: Eukaryota > Metazoa > Chordata > Actinopteri > Cypriniformes > Cyprinidae > Cyprinus > Cyprinus carpio. The sequence continues at coordinate 8,459,134 of NC_056584.1, read as the reverse complement.
CAGCATTAAACAATCTGTGTAAATAACCCGCTATGTCGGATGCAGCTTCTGTTCAACATTTGGAGTGTAAAGGTTACTTTTGATGCCTTCATTGGTCTATATTCTGATTGACTGAAGTTGCTTAAAGGGCTCCTATTATGCTCTTTTACAAGGTCTTGATTTTGTTTTGGGGGTGTACTGGAACAGGCTAACATACTAGGCTGTATGAAAAACATATTTTTCATTATTACAACACCTCTCTCCCCAGTCTGGCATGAACGGCTGGAATAGTTCCTGCATCAAATGAAGGCCCACCTTCTGAAATATGAAATGCGCTGTGATTGGTTAGCTGTGCCAGTCTGTGCTGTGATTGGTTAGCTGGGAGAGTGTGTGTTGTGATTGACAGCACTCGGCGCCTGGTAGAGAAATGTCATGCCCCTTACCATAGCCGCCTGCTGTGAGCTTCAGTGTAAATATTGTGTCAAAATCAAATCAATTTAAGCGTGATTAAAAACCCAGATGATTGTAACCACTCTAAGTTCATCTGCATTGGGAAAGCTAGCGTGTCTCAGACATAGTGATAACACTCGTTGCCTTCTCTTGTGCAGCTCAACCAGATCTCGTCCCGTTCGTCCATGTGTGTGATATCACAAATCCCAGGAAATATGTGTTGTAGTCCAAACGAGTCGTTCGCTGTAGTTTTTGAAAAGTGATTTCTGTTAAGTAAAATATGTCCTTTTGAACTGGACTTTGAGCTTTGTAACTTTGCAGATCTTTTTTATGCTCAAACAGCAACATTACAGACTAACTAAAGTTGAAAAAGTGAAAAAGAATAATAGCACCCCTTTAAATTTAAGTATTTGACATAAGACAACACTGATACATTTAAGAAGGTAAAACAAATGCCTGGAAATCAAACCCAGGGGGCAAATATTGGAAATGGAATGGAAAAAGTGGATACTGCCACAGAGTTGCCATATTTGATGGAGGTAGAGTCTTCAGTGGAAGTACAGTATATGTGTGTAAGTGTTGTAATCTCAGTGGGGAACTGTGGTACCTGGGGTGTGTGTGCTGCTGATTGATCTGGTTGGAGACAGTAGGGCAGTTGTTAGTGTGAACTCTGTGACTGCGCACCATGTAAACGGGGTTCTTCATAACGGCCGTTACTGCAGAGCAGGGGGACAGTCCTCGATGTGCTGAGTCTGAAGTTTAAACACAACACGCACATAATAACCTATAAAACACTTCAATGAGAAATACACACTGCCTGCTGAAAACACATAAACTTTCATTTATGCCTCTATTATTGTGGCTACTGCTCTCCTCACACGGTAAAAGATGTTAGTCAAAACTGTGAGAAAGTAGAGTATTTTAAAGAAGAGTATTTTTGGAATATATGGCTAATTGAAAGGTCCGAAACTTTTGCCATAACGCCAACCCCTAACTTGTGCAACAAGAGTGAAAACAGTACATCAGTAAAGCTCAACCAGTTTGTATAAAACATTACTTGTTTTCCTGTCATGCTGTAGAAAGTGTCCAAATTTAAGGAACCATTTTTGAAATGTGAGGAAAATCATCCAGTAACAAATACTTTTTTTTAACGAATATGCTACTCATGTTGGATTATAATACAATTTAGCATATTTTATATTTCCCATAACAAAAGACATGACAATTGTGCCATTGATGTTTTAAAAACTACATGGGGCACCAAGTGTGTGTATTGATGTCACTCTTTGGCTTTTGCTTGTCTTCAGAACTGAGTTCCACTGGTAAAGCAGCTGCTCTGGGCGACAGATGAGCAGACGGCGGGGAAGCTCGGAAGGCAGCCATCGCGGCCAAAGCTTGAATATTCAAATCAAGTAAAAATAGACCTCATTATCACACAAACCCCAAGTGAACTGTATAGATACGTGACAGAGGCATCAAGCAGCACCCAGAGTGGTTTGTCCTGTTTCCACAAAAATCTACAGTCCTGACAATGAGCTTTACTGAGCCCTGCATTTTCATACAAAGCAATAGCATGAAAATTCAAAGATGAAAATTATAAATGGGTTTCATTCCGTAAATCAACAAGCTCGCTGAACCATATTCTACATGATTATCATAAATGAGCAATTCAATTATCCATGACTGAGTTCATCATAAAGATGAACTGTGCTCTACAGAGCAGATGCAGACAGAGAGAGAGAGTAGGAAGAGTGTTGTTAAAGAGATAAATTGAAATGCACCATGGGTGACTCGGGCTCTGGTTAGGGCAGGTTTAACTCACTGGGAGGCAGGGTTCCATTATAGGCTGTAGGCACAAAACCCATGCTGTGTCTGTGAGGCCGATTAGGAGAAGAACACATCGTCTCCCTCTGCTCCACAGAGTCACCATCATTTGAATAACTCTGCCAAACACATGCACACAGAGCATTAGATAAGCATACAATTCTGGAATAACTGGTAGAATGATTTTTCATTCTTCAAATGATATTCAAAATCTTTATGTATTTCCTCTGAAAATGGTTAAAAACTATACTCTGACCACTGTAGCAAGTTTATTTGAAATTTTCAACATGTAGCACAGTTAAAAAAAAAGTCTTTACAACTAAAATGAAGAATGATATATATATATATATATAATATATATATATATATATATATATATATATATATATATATATGTGTGTGTGTGTGTGTGTGTGTGTGTGTGGGTGTGTGTGTGTGTGTGTGTGTGTTTTAATCAGATAAATGTCTTAGTGAACATAAGAGAGCATGCCATTATGTTTTGGCATACATTTTTAATAAATCCCCAACTTTTGAAGCATGTAAAATTCCATGTAAAGAATATAAATATTTTGAAGTGATAAATCATATTCTGAATCACATTTTGAATTCCATTAACTAATCGCCAAAGTGATTCATTGAACAGTTTGAATCAATTTAGAATATTTTCAGGTTTAAAATCTTTGACCTCTCAAATATCTTCGTCTCAGTGTCTCATATGAGCGTACTGCCACAGTCTTTAACAAACTTCAGAAAATGGCATTTATGTTATTAGGAAATCCAAATATTTTTTAAAACGGTTAGTAATATATGATGATAAATTATATATGACAACGAATAAATCTAAATAATAACTTAATACATATATTAAGACAATGTTTATCATATTAAATTCTGTACTTTAGTAATATAATATATAATATTAATGAATACATAAATAATACTAGATTATATTACTATAATTATCAAATGAATATAATAGAACATTCACTAAGCTAATGTTCTACATATCATCAGGAGACGTGCATCAGCATTTCTAATGTTCTCTCCCGGTGCAGTGGGAGATCAATCTCAGGCTGCGAGGCTAATTAAAGCAGGCAGGACGGCTGGCTGTGTCAAGCCCAGCGGATCTATAAATTCACCTGGAAGCTCTGGAGAAGAATGGTCTGAGGAGTCATCCTTCGCCTGAGCGCCGGGGCAGATTTGGGCCTAGGACGCTTCACTTCCTGTTCCTCCAGCCGCATCCGACCGATGTCCTCCTCGCAGGACTTCCTGGAGCTCAAGACCTTGCCCTCGTGCCCCGCCTCTGTGAAGTACAGGTTCCCGTTGCGGTCCTCCTGCTTGGGTTCATGGACAGACATGGTGGTGATGGTGGACTCTGAGGCGGAGCTGCCCTGATGTTTGTGCTTGAACTTGAAGGAGTCGCTACGTGTGGGCGGGGTCGGGGGTGTCGGGGCGGAGTCCGCTTTCAAAGGTTGAGGCAAATGGTAATCCGTCTTCGATAGCGTGTCTGGCCTTTTGAAGGTTTCGGCATCAATGGGCTTTCTTTGCTTGGGCGACCTGTAGATGGAGAGTTGCGCCGGGCTGTCAGTTGTCATGGCAACACCCATCACCATTTTAGGCCAAGTGCCGCCACTGTGTTGCTTCTCCAGGCTGGTTTCCAGGGTAACGCATTCAGGGCCGACTGACTCCGAGCGGGTGTAGCGGACCTCCTGAAAGGCACTGCCGCTGTAGCGGGCCGGTCCCAGCTCTGAAGCGGGTCGGAGAGTGCTAGGGTGCAGGGTGGAGATCGGGAAGACCTTCCTCTCAGAATAACCGCTCTCCTCCAACTCAGTCCTGGTCTTTCTTCTCTCACCGCCCGTGTCCCCGCTGTAAATGTCTGTCTGAGTGGAGCTGTTGTGTTTGAGGTTTCTGATGTTTCGTGAATGGATATCCGACAGGTGGATTCTGCCATTGGATTTCTCGGCCTCCCTCAGGCTCTCAAAGATGTTCTGCCCCGACGTGCTCTGGGGAAAAAACTGTTAATGGACAGGTTCAGCATGACTGGCATAAATAAAAGAACACAACATCAATAAAACAAACATTCAGAGGTACATAAACTACCGTTCGAGTGGCCTATTTCAGTGGCTACCCAAGTAAGTTTGAGATTAGTTTGAATAAACAGTTTTTTCAAGTTGAAGAAGATGGATTGGTTTTTAGTGGTCATTAATTTGATGAAATGAAGTCACTCTCCCTGTAACACTTGTTCCAAATTAAAATACTTCACAGTGAAAGCATTTTAGAGATGAAATTGCATGGCTTTCGCTGCTAATTATTAATAATATTAATTTTATATGAATTGTATATCATATACTTAATGCATTACATGCAAGCAATTATAATTTGACAACTGATATTAAATTTTTAACTTCAATTGCACTTTGTGAACATATAGAAATTATTAATTTAATTTAGCCTATTTACTAAGAGTAAGATATTTTCTTTCAGCTGCCCTCTCATACTTAAACAGCACTGGTGAAGTTTTATTCCTGTCTTGTCTTGTCAATGCATTTAAATTCATGTTTTTTTTTTGTTGTATTTTTGTTTTTTTAATAAAACAAAATTTCTTCAGCAGAGAAGCGCATTTCGGTGAACCTGATCTAAACCGGGTTGGATTTGTTCAGTTTTGTCAACTCTAAAGCTACTCCAAAACTCAGAGTTTGTTCAACTAGCTTCATGTAACAGGCCACAGGTCTTTTAGGGTTCATTTAATCCACTAAATAAAAGCTCCACCCCACATCATGCTCTTCATGTTTATTTTTTAATGAGGGTGTTTGGAAATCCACAACGTTACTTAAAGTTATAAAATGCTGTGTTTATGATTTCAGAGTACCTTGTGTAACTATTATTGAGAAATGATCCCTATATTAAAATCTGTTTAAAACCATTCAAACACAAAAGTTATGGTTAGTTAGCTTAAGAAAGCACTGATTTACAGAGGTTTTTAGCAAAGGCTCAACTGATTACTGAAGATGAACTGCAGAACAAATACAAACTAGCCAATTTTCCAAACTTGACTTCCTCAGTAACGTCTCAGAGCTGGTATTCCAACTCCGACACAGCTGTCTCAAACACGACTTGGAATAAATGTCACGGCAGCACCTTGGCATGTGGTAATGAGAGCGGCACACACACTCATACAGCAATGAGAGAACAATCACCTTCATGAGCGAGAGAGAGAGCGAGTCCCTGCCGCCCCTCAGCAGAGCCTCACATTCACTCAGAGATTTGTTATCCAGAGCGATCCCATTTATCTAGGGAGAGAGAAATTTAGGTCAGCGCTTCACCAAAGAAAAGTGCCAGCAGACTTTTCATTCCTATTTTCAAACCCAGAAATGACTTCGGAAACTTGAGAATAGAGACAAAGAGACGCCTGGTGAATGAAAGGATGGCGCACTTTTAAGATCTCCACTTCAGATAAATCCTTCCATCTTTTTAAACGTAAAGAAATAGTTCTGTCAAGGTTTACTTCACCCTCAAGATGGTGAAGAATCGTACCGGCCATTTAATGAAACTAAAAGGAGACTCAACCATATTAAAGGGGTCATATGATGCGATTTAAACGTTTCCTTTCTCTTTGGAGTGTTACAAGCTCTTGGTGCATAAAGAAGATCTGTAAAGTTGCAAAGACTAAAGTCTCAAATCCAGAGATATTCTTTATAAAAGTTAAGAGTCAACCACATTCCCCTAAAACGGCTCGTTCTAACATGCCCCCACATCTCTACATCACTATGTGGAAAGATTTGCATAACACCACCCAGATGTTCACCCAAAGAAAGGCGGCGTAACTTTTATTCTCTCTGTTGCAGCCGCTGCCATGTTGTGAAGACGCTATGTGTTTCGTTGTGAAAGCGAAGCTACTTTGTTTGGCCTTCCAAAAGAGGACACGACTAGAAATCAGTGGTTAAGTTGTATTTACAACACTGTTCCAGAACCCAAATATTCAGATGTGTTCTCTGCATTTTATGGAGGATGAGGACTGTTTCCTGAACCAGTAGCCTGCAATGCGTCTGTGGCACAAAGGCTGTTTCTATAAAGTTGGACAGTTCAAACTTTGCAAGGACAGTCTGGTGCTTCTGACTCACAGCCTGTAAGTACATTTTTTATACTTAAATAATTTACCACTGATGATTCAAACGCGAGTTTTGAGCAGTGTAGAGTAGGCCTGTTGTTTCTAAGATCACAAATGCAGACATGGTTTTATGTTTACTCAGCGCGATACGCAACGTGTAAAAAGACAGTATAAGTCATTATAATCAGTAAGTATGTCCCCACTGGATTCAACAAATGCCTCGTTTGTAATGGGTTTTATTGGGTTTGTCTCGTCTAGTGATGTCCGGATCGCAAACCAATCTTTCTATTTAACCGGATCTTCTAAATGAACCAGTCGTACCAGTTCACCAAATTGAACTGAATTGTTTGAAATGGTTTGAGTCTCCAGTACGCATTAATCCACAAATTACTTAAATGATTCGGCTTATAAACGTGCCTGACACTCCCTCTGACACAAAATAAACCAATATCCAGAGTTATTCAGTTACTCCTAACAGTACATTGACTGAACTGCTAAAAGAAAGCGATGATTGGATGTGCACGAGCAGAGCAGCTGGACTGAGTCTCGTCCCGCTGGGAGACGGCATCACAGTATGGTAAGGATTACATTTCCGTCACACGCTTGAGGCATTCGGCCAATCACAAAGCACTGGATAGCTGGCCAATCAGAGCACACCTCGCTTTTCAGAACGATGAGCTTTGTAAAAATCGACACGTTTCAGATAGGCGGGGCAGAAAGAGGAGAAACAATAATATACATTATGTGGAAAATAATGTTTTTTGAACCTTAAACCACATAAACATTGCATTACACCAAATACACCAAATAATGTTATTTTTAGCAACGTCATATGACCCCTTTAAAACGTCAAAAAAGCGGTCCATACTGCTTCAGGTTTTTCAATTCATCCAATAGTTTCATAGGAAGAACATCCCAAACTATTGAAAATAGATCTCAAAACAAATATAGTGATATTAGACATTTTTGATGGCAATGTCACACAAGAACCAAATTGTCCAATTTCTATTGCCATTTATGTGATCTTGTAGTCCATTAACCTTAAATTTGAGTCTGTTCCAGTTTTGTTACTGTTGACTAAAACTATTTAAAAAGCATTCTTCTAAACTGGAAAAAAGCTTAAAAAAATAATTTGAATATTAGATGAAAAACTTCGAAAATTCGAAAATGCTCGGTTGCTAAATTAAATACGTTTAAGTTTAAGTACTAACATTACTGAATGAAACAAAGGCAAAAACTAAAACATAAATCCATTAAAACGGTTAATAAATGACTAAAAATTAAATTAAAAAGCAAACTGAAAACAAAAATCAAAGCTAATTGAATTAAACTAACACTGAAAAGCAACATTGGTCTGTTTCTCACATTAAGCTATCATATGGCTTCAGAAGACTTTCATGATGCTCCTTTTGGTGTTTTTGTCATTTTGAAGTTTACAAGTCTCAGTCCCCATTTACTTCCATTATATGGAAAAAGGCAAACATTCTTCAACTTCCTTTATTTCTCTTCTTATGCTTGTGACAAGCCATGTGAGTTTAGAAACATATGAGTGCAAGTAATCATTAAGTAATTAATTGAGCAAGTAATTCAATCAAATGAAAGAATCTTCTATGCCTTTATTGATAAGAACCAGCCAAAGCAGCACTACTGACAATATCAGAGCCAAAAGGTTCCAGATATCTTCTACAGAATATCTAGCATAGAGTCAAAAGTAACACCTGATCCGCTCTCAGGATTAACATCTGTGTTACTTATCACCAGAGTAGCAGCTATCGCTTAGCACATCACCTGTCTTATACTCATCAACTCCATTTAAGGAGAGGAGTGGATTTGATTGGCAGTGCATCTAATGAGCCCCCATGCATTTAAGATAAGTAACTGGATTAAAAATCTGCTTCATTTAGGAGGTTGTAATGAGAGGTAAGGTCAGACTTTTATAAGAGCAAATCGAATCCTTGACCGCTGCGATCTTCCATCAATTTGAGGAAGGATCGCATGACTGCTTGATGTCTTACGGCAATCAGACGGTCTCCGATGGTAAGAGATCCCTCTCTGGCAGCTGGGCTGCCCGGTGCGATAGCGGCCACGTATACGCCACCCTCAAGAGTGATACCAGCGTCTGGGAGGGTGCACAGCAAAACCAAGGGTCATTAATAAGAAAACAAGGGAAATTAACCACATAAATGGTAAAATGAGTCAGAAAAATACGTGGGATGTTGCAAAAGTAAGTGATACCTTTGTGTCCAATGAGATTAATGTGGACAGGAGTAACCAGTCTTCCTCCTAAAGATTTCCTCCTTCGAATGACCATATTGATCAGCCCTCCTCCATTAAGTACGGCTTTGATGACCTGCTTCCTGTCTTTGTTAGTCAGGTCCACATCATTTATCTTCAGTAGCCAATCATTTACCCTATTGATAGAGACGCACGGCTGGTCAGGACAAAACTATGAGCAGGGAAACGAGCATAAAATCATTCCAGAGGCCATTATCTGAAAAAACACTCAATGTCTGAATCCACCTCAATCTTCCATCCGCGATACTTCCTTTGTCCACTCTGGTCACAAATATCCCACAATCCCCTGGTAAATATGGATCATTCACTCCCTCTGCGATATCAAACCCCATTGCCTTCAAATCCATGTCATCCTGTTGGGAAGATAATGACGGAGAGACTGATGAGACCTCTCCAAACAGAGGTAGACAATTAGAAAAACAAACTCAAAGGTCAAATGTTCTGAATGAGCATCCTGGAAGCATGAAGGTAAATTTAAGACCTTTTTAAGAACAAGTAAAGAAAATTTAAGGAATACAATGTGTTGCTTAATTCTAACACATCTCCATTACTTTTGCTTGAATAGCTTTGCTCCCTACCACTACAATATGAATATAACTTTTACCTTACCTTCTGTTGAAATTGCAAAAAAAGTGATGTTTTTCTTCAGTAATTTTGGCTGGTTTTCTAGTGCAAATGTCGAAAGATTTTTCAATCAAGATACATTTACTTGAGAAGCAAAACTACAAAAAACAGAAGCCTTGTTTTTCTTTTGAGAAACTGATCTAAATGAAGTGAGTTTATCATTAAAAAAGAACAAATATCTGCATGGGCTCAAAAAAATCAATTCAATTCAAAGATAAGACAAGTTTCCATAACCCAATGAAAGATATTTGTTCCAGTTTTAAACAAACTCAGTTATGTTAAGTTTGTAAGAAAACAAGACTTCCTATCTTCAATTTGCAACTCTAGTAAATCTATCTCAACATAAGGATGTTTAAATATTTGTATTGGAAAATGACAAAAATGCTGAAGATGATATAAATTTTTCACAATGCATGCAACATTTAATTAACATTTATCACGAAATTAAGACTTTCTACTCTGATTTAAGACCTTTTGCTCCTTACTTTGTGAAAGGGCGACCTGCAGATCTTTTTAAATCCTGCAGAAACCCTTTAAAAAGTATCCTTATGGGTTAAGTTTAGGTTACATGTAATTACTACAGTATGCACAAAATATGTACATGCAGAACAGGACTATAAAATAAAGAGTTATATAGATATATTAATACTTTTTCAAGCCTGAAAACCTTCATATAAATATTCCCAGATATTTCTGACACCTGTACTGCTTTGGATTTTTGTATTCTTACCCGATCCTTCTCAAACTCCACCACCTCCGTCTCCCATTCTAATGAGTCTGTGTCTATGGCTGAATCATGGGAGCTGTGAGCCATTAACTGGCAAAAACGCGCCTCCTTCTCCAACTGGCTCTCCATCTTCTCCCTTTATTGGTAGAGAGAGCACAAAACAAGACGGATCATTTTTCTCGCTCATCTCTCCAAACAGTCCCCAAAATGTCAACAGTGTCAACAGTCTTTGTGAAGAGCATCTCTCTTTGTTCGAAGAGCTGCTGATGCTAAGACTGGGATAACCTCTGTCTTACAAGCCTTCTGGATGATATGGGCTGGCATCAGGGCATTTTTTGCCACAGTTTGTGCAATCTGTAACACCTGTGCTAGATGGAGATGTTATAAAAGCGGCATCAAGGTCAAACCTTAAATTTGGGTAGAAAAAAAAAACAGGATCAAGTAGTTGGGGAATACTGGCAAACTGTCACTAAGATTCATAGACTCAGAGAGAGGAAAGCCTGGAGGGCATCAGTGACATAAAAAAAACTTAAGAAAAGTCTTCTGCAAGAGGGTGGGGGTGCTCTGGAGTTTTGAGGTGAATGCACTAACCACTAGGGGGCGTCTGAAGCAGGAATCAATTCAATCTTCTATGTGCAAGATATTATTGCTGTGAATTAAATTACAATAAACATGCCAATGTGAATTTAATTTATTGCATTACTATTATTAATATTATTATTATTTGCATTTACAAGTTATTATGGCTACAAACTTGGAAAAATTACAACGAACATTCCATAAAGTAAAATTCTGAAATTTCATTCCATTTCAACACTGACTCCTAAAATACTATAAAGTTATTTTGGCCCTTTGGATTGTTCAGAACTTTGTGAGAATAAAATTAAGAAACCTGTAACAACTGTTGAATAACTGACTGAAAGATTGTGAGAGAAGCAGAACTAAACAGTGTTTACTTGAGCTCTTTAAGTTCCCTGGCCGCATCGTTCCGCTGTTTCCTCATGTCGTCAAGGTTACGCAGGGCATCAGCCAGATCGCTGACGGCACGGTCTCTCTCTCTGCGCAGGTTATCACACAAAGTCCTGCCAAAACACAACAAAGACATGCTCAAGCCTCAGCAGTTGCATATCATTAAATCCCTAGACTGAGTAATTCAGTGGCAAATGTTACCGTATGCTCTCTCGCTCAGCAACAATCTTGTCTCTTTCTTGAAAGGCCCAGTCTCTGCGACACTTGGCCACTTCGGCCTCCTGCACGGCCTCCTTCAGCTCCTGGGACATGGCCTCACACTGTTTCCTCAACACATCAATCTCCTTATTGGCACGCTCCATATCCAGAGTGGCCGAGTCTTGTTTCTGCAGCAAAAACATTCACAATGAATATGACTGCAGAAATGTGTTTTAAGGCATAAATGAAGACATACTAGAGAAAGGAGTTAAATGAATTTCACCTTCGAGTCTTAGGGCTACTCTAGAGCTGTTAGAGACCTCTAGTGGACACAAGCGGCTTCAAGCTGACTGAATAAATCAGTTTTGCGTTGTTGTTGTTTTTAGAATCCAATGGCTCACAGCTTATGAGATTTTTATGAGCTTTGTGGTTTGTAGTGTTTGTTTGTGTGTGAAGACTGGTGTGAAAAATCAAGATAGGCAGGGACAAAAGGTGAGAGCACAATGCTTTGAGATCTGACTCAACGGCTCCTTAGACATTTCTGCTCGAAGAACAGCAGCTGATAAATATCTCAGATAAAAACTGAATAAAAATGGTAAAATACAACAAAAAAAATATGACTTTTGAGCCATGGTGCAGGAGATATGCACACACATTGTCATGTGACGGTCCTCTGAACGTACTGCATTATCTATTAAAAACCTATTATTTCTATTTAAAGAGTTAAAAACAAGGGTGTTGTAGTGATACACACTAAAGTTCAAAAGCTTGGGGTCGGAAAAATTTTTTAATGTTTTTAAAGTCTCCTTTATATTTTATTTCTGTGATGCAAAGCTGTTTTTTCAGCATCATTGCTCCAGTCTTTTGAATATATTTTAAAATGTAGTTTATTTCTGTGATGCAAAGCTGTATTTTCAGAATCATTACTCCAGTCTTCAGTGTCACATGATCCTTCAGAAATCAGTCTGATATGCTGATTTGCTGCTCAAAAAACATTTATTATCAATGTTGTAAACAGTTGTGCTGCTTCAATATTTTTGCAAAAACAGTGAAACCCCGTTAGAAATGTTGAATCTGAAGATTTAGTGTAAATATTCATGATTTTTCAACTTCCATGACTTTTAGCCACTTTTTTTTTTTTTGAAGATAATCACCTAGAGGGCAATTTCTCGCTGTTTAAACATTAAGGCACTGAGTAGAAAAGCATAACTCAAAATAAATTACTTTACAATAAACATTTCCATTTTTTGTCTTAATTCCATATATTATTTTACCAGGCCTGGAAAATTCCCTGTGTCTACCACAGAAGATTTTCCACAGAAGACTGGATGCAGCTTTAGAATATGAAATGTATTTTTAATAATGTCATTAATGTGAGCATATACTGAATCCCAGACTGTAAGCACCTGTCTGGCCTGGTAGTATTCCCGCAGTAACTGGTCTCTCTGGATGATGGCTTCGGTTCTCTCTTTTCTGGCCACATCTCTTTCCTCCCGCACAGTCTCGATGTCTTTACAGGCCTGACTCAGCTCTTTCTGGGCCTCCGCTTTGTCCTTCACTTCATGGCAGTATTTTTCCAGCAGCTCGTTTCTCTCACAGATGGCACGGTCTCGATCCACCAGCGATGAATTTAGCTCCTACAAAAAGACACAGACGTCAGCAACAGTTATACACTATTGATTTAAGGTGCTTTTTCAAAACAGCATGTTATTCACTGGGTGCCTAGCACAAACTTGGCAACAAAAAGCTGATTTACAGATCACAAAGCATATAAAAACAATGCTCAGTCACACCTTAATCTTAAATAATGTATTTATGGGCAGTGATACAGTGAGTTTCCCTAAATGACTTCTGACCATAAAGATCAGAGCAACCATGTTGCATAGATATCTGATATCTGTTATTGGTTACGTGTTACCTGTCTGAGAGCTTCCAGCTCCTCACTGGCCACCATCCTCTCAGAGGAGGTGTTTTTGAGCCGGGCTTCCGCCGCCTCCAGCTCCGTCTGCAGCTTGTCCAGCTCTTTAATGACCTGGTCCCTCTCGCTCATGATCAGCCTGTATTCATTAAACACAGAATCCCGCTCCTCCTTGTATTTCTCTGCATCCTTGACCGCCTTCAGCTGGAAGTTCTTGTAGCGTGTCACCTCCGACTGGAGTCTCTCCATCTCTCTCTGCAGCTCCTTGTTCTGGCCTGAGGCTTTATTCAGCTCCTGCTGCACCGAGTCAAACCTGACGGGTTTCAAATAAAAAATGTCACCGTGTCAAATGTACGCACTCTGTGAAAATTAAATGATAAAGTATTTTATTATTGAAATCACAACTTATACACATCCTTCAATGCGTGTGTGAATGTATTGAATATTAAGGCAAATTTGATTATGCTTTTTAGCTCTTTTTGCCTCAAATTCAGAGCAGGAAATATGTGTTTGTTGTGACTGTAGTGTTAAAAAGTTGTCCTGTTGTACGACATTTAAATTTACTGGAAGAGTGTTACACAACACTTAAAGCAGATAATAAAGACAACTGATGCTGCTCGTACCGTCTCATTGATGTAGACCACTGCTGTTGGTACTGGATGGCCGTGTCGCGGTGTTTAAGCAGAGCGTCTATTTGTTTTTGCAAGCGCCTGTTCTCCTCCTCCACCTGCTCTAGTCGACTCAGATCCGTGTTGTGACTGGCCACCTTCTCACTGTATCGCTTGCTCAAGACGTCGTATTCCTTCTTCACCCCCTCCAGCTTGTCCATCGCTGTGTCATAGAGCTTGTTCAAAACCTCTGAAGACCCGTTCTCCCTGATTACCTGTGTCCAAAAAGGCCCAAAACAAAACCATGATTACCTGTGTTGAAGACAGCTTTAAAAGAACCTGATCCACTGTGTGGTGGAAACAAGTTAAACAAAACAATACAAAACAAAATCAGCCTTTTGACACTACTTATTTGTACTAAAATGGTTTACAGTGCTTTTCGTTCTTAGCTATATTGGCCAGTAATAACGATATTGTAAATATGCATGGTTGGTGCATTCATAAAGAATTCAAATGATGTGTGCTCATATGCCTAAAAATATGCCTATATTGTCTGTTATAAATTGGCATTTTATCATCACTTGAATTCAAGTTTTGCTATGCAAACACCAGATGGCAGTCATGAGTCTTTAAAACATCTCCTGCACTTGCATGCAAAATGCTGTCACTGCACTTACACACAAATACGCAACACTGCATTCAGCAGTAAACAAACAGCATCAAGTCCACTTGTTTTGCAAAAATGACCTATTAGGACACTATATGTTCTAATGACATAATCGAAGGCAATTCCCTGTCCAAGCAATAAGCCCACACCTCAGTGGCCCCTGAGCAAGCCACAGCAGGATTTCACATGCTGAGTGATTGGCATCTGTATCTAAATCTCCTCTAGGCCATGTAATCAGTGCTTTAAGTATTGACTAACTGCAAAAGCTTCTGTCCTTTTCCATCAGTCAGCGAGCACTTGCCCTTTCAGGCTGACCTTTTTCAAGCAGTTGGTGAGCGTTCTGTGCAGCCAGTGGGCAGCGTAAGCACTGCTGACAGGTCAAAACATGGTTCAATCTGAACGCTACATGTACAGATCCCGCACAATTAAGACCATTTCAGACACACAAGCAGGAGCTATCCTAATGCTTTAAACCTTTCCATTTGTGTTTGTGGGTTTAATCCGGAAAGGAAGCCTGATAAATCAGTCCGACCTTAAAATGGCTCATTCCTTCAAACTAGCTGCAGAGAGCAGACAGTGTGTTGACACGGTGGCATCTGACTGAATAATCTCCCGTCCCCTGGCTTCTGATTTTTGTCAAGGTCAGATTTGGTTGCACTACTCTGGGATGCACAGCCTCCGGACTTACAACATAAACGCTGCTGTTCATGATGCAACAGACGCACTAATCCCACAACAGTCTGCGCTGCGGGGAACGACAAAATCTGCAATTTAATTAACCATCCCTGAAGCTCTATGAAAAAATCACGAATCAATTTTGGCACAATAACGTCACTTTCTGGCTGACAGCAGTACCATTAGGCCTGTTTCACACTGCAAGCATAAGAAGCGCATATGTATTTTAGTGCCCGTATTAACAGGTTACATTCACACTGTGTGCATTAGCAGGACGGTGCTGCGAAAAAAAAAAACGGTTCAGCAAATACAGTTTCAGCACTTTGCCATCATAGAAATACATTTCAAAACATTTTCCAAAACAATTTAATAGGTTTAAAGCTCCACTTTGGAACTAGTGTTCTATTTTAAAATAATTTAGTTATAATTTTGAAATAAACATGATCCCATTCTCCACAGAAATTAGATTTCTCAACAACAAAGAGTGCAATAATTTAAAATGGTACACACCCAATAACTATTTTACAACTTAAGGTAATAATTAAAAGATGTTGAAGCCAGAAATCACTTTATTTTCTCTATGGAGATGCGTGTTGTGTTGCTGTTAACTGGCATTTCATTTACACACTGCTTGTGCATGTACGAAGCATCCCTGGAGTGTGTGTAAAGTGTGTACCTGTTGTTGCTGTAGTCTCATGTCGGCCACCTCTCTCTGATCTTCAGAGTGAAGTCTCCTGAGCTCCTCGCAGCTCTGTTTCAGATGGTTGTGTTCCCGAACCCGCTTGGTGTTCTCTCTCTTCAAAACCTCCAGTTCCTCCTTAAGCTGAGACTGTTCGCTCAGGAGGCGGCTATGCTGTATGCTGAAACATAAACACAAAACAAACAAACAAATGAGCCACTTATATTGCAACCCTGTTACACCACATGAGAATCTGCATCACACCTCACTTGTGCAGTCTAGGTAATGTTTCACTTTTATGAGCGTTACAGCCAGATCTCTTTTTAAAAACCATCAGGAATCATGAAAACCCTGACCTAGAGCAGCGACTCTACATGAGTAACTACACAGTGAGCCGTTTACGTAGGCAAAATTTTAAGGCATCACAGGCGTGCTTCCAAGCATAAGCAACGTGATGATGTTATTCTAAGATAACTTGTTTTGATCAGTTTCTAAATAAAATTCGAAATAAAAAATGCAATCCCATAATGCATTGCAATGATGCAAAACGCAATACTGAAAACTCAATTGTCCATTTCAAATCTAATTAACTATTTTACACAATATTACTGTGTATTTTTGTATTTTATGATTAGAGTAAAAATTAAATTCTTCATCATACATACCCTTTACAGAGAGTGCAATCTTATATTGCATTGCAACAAACTCCATCCAAGATAGCAGACAAAGCCAAAATTCAATTATGAATATAATGAAATGATCAATGATCTGTTTTAAATGTAATAAAAATTAACTACTGTACCCAATATTAGAGTGTGTTTTGTATTTAATGCTCAGAGTATAAAATTAAATGACATTTATCACCACTTATTAGGAAAAAATAAATTAAAATAAAATAACACTCTGAGCCTTTTGATGGAGTACACTGCGGTTTTAAAAATAACTTGTTTTTGCCTAAATTATGAAGACAAAATCTGAGATAGATTATAACATTATTAGCTAAGCTACATGCTAACTACGCACCTTTACTAAAATCAATTATGAGTTGTCTCTGTGTATTAGAAGTGTCATCTATATGATACAGACTTTCTGCTCATGTACAGTGCTTCAAATCGGTTCCACTTCAGTGTAGACACTTCCAGCAGACAAGGAGGCTCAAACATGAATGTTTCCGTTCTTGAGACATCGTTAACATGCAAGCAGTATGACAGAGAATGGTTGTGTATGTGTGTGTGTTGTAATCACACACTATTGAGGGAATATGGGATTAATCCCTCATCAACTCAGTCTTCATGTCTATGCGGTCGTCTGTGCCCAGTTGAGATGGGGACAGGAGGGCATGTGTCCTTACATCATAATCAGATTACAGCCACTGCACATCTGTGTATGGATGGACGATATCATGTGGTGTGTGGATGACAGCACACTGGCAAACAAGGGTGAATCAGAGACAACAGAGCACAACAAACTTTGTGTACACGCTAACATATTGCCAACTGGTTTAGATAACGAGGCTACAAAAATGAATTCTGTCATCATTTACTCGCCATCCAAACCGGTCATGATTTTTGTTTTTCTGTGGAACACAAAAGATGATATTCTAAAAATCTTTCTTTTTTTTTTTCTTTCCTGTGTTGTTTTGGATCCCATTGACTTTCATTGCATGGGCAAAAACAGTAAAACAGAAAAAAAATACTTAAAAATAAGTTTTGCAGGGTGACATGAGGGTGAGTAAATAATAATAGAATTGTAATGTTAACTCTTTCACCACCATTGACAGAATTTTCCAGCTTTCCGTGGAGTTAATTTTCACATTGTAATTTATTTATTAAATATATTTTAATTCAGTTTTATAATTTTATTTATTTGTATTATTTAATTAAAAAAAAATTTTAATTTGTAAATATAATTGTAGTTTGAGGTTTGGAATTATATGTGAATGATTAAATAACTGGGTGAACTATTCCTCTAGACTGCATTACGCACATTAATATTGCAATATGAATTGAGCTGCAGACCAAAGTGCTTCAAACATTTAATAAGCCATAATTAACCTGTAGATGATGCAAGTGCTAATTAAAGACTGCTACAAATGCAGCAGATGGCTCTGTACTCACTGGTGGTAGTCTGCTTCCTTCACGGCTTCCTCGCACCTCTTCAGAGTCTTGGTGTGCTGGTTCTGCAAGGACTGCAGTTCTGCCATGGCCTTCATGCACTGCGTTTTCAGACGCTCGTAGTCATGACCAGGTTTGGAATTTGGCCTTTTGGAGACAAAGAGCAACACATCAGCACTGCGTCCCTCAGTCTGCAAGGGCGGCCCAGTGTTTACTGGGATAACAGAGACAGCACTGGCCAAATTTTTGTAAGCATCTCTTATGCTTACAAAGGCTGCATTCATTTAATCAAAAATACAGTAAAAAAGTAATAGTGAATTATTATGAAAAATAATAATAATTTGATTTAAAATAACATTTTTCTTTTACATTTAAAAAAACAAATATTCAAACAGAAAACAGTTGTTTTCACAATATTACTGTTTTTAGTAAATCCTTTTATTACATACATGCAGCCAGCCATGGTGAGAAAAAATATCTTCTTTCAAAAAAATTAAAGAAAATCGTCATTATTCCAAACCTTTGACTTGTAGTGTATGTTTGCATCCGAAACTCATCCTATGTACCTTTACAAATAGTAAAGAAATTAAAGATTTTTTTCTTTTTCAGGGTTTGTACCTGCAGTCATCAAACGTGGTGCCAGGTGAGGCGAGAGCCAAGCGTTTGCGAAGTTCGTCCCGCTCCCTGGTGACTTGTCTCAGCTGGAACAGGATGGTGTCCAGGTTCTCGCTGGCGGGCCGGGTGTCAGTGAGCGCAGGTGGAGGTGATGAGGCTTTGGTACCTGCAACAGTGAGCACGTCACCGGAGCACAGACAAGCTCACCCAGAACTAATGCAGGGATACCATCAACACAAACACCCCCAAAACACAAAATATACTGCCACGGCTACCTCAATTGGCCAATCAAACTTGGAATTACATCATAATTTCACATCATAACAGTGAAAATATAATATAAAGGTGATGTCATCATAAAAGGTTAAAATATAAAGGTTATAAGAAAGAAATTATGTACATCTGGTCAGTTGCCATTTCAGAATAAACTCCTTAAATAGATTATTTACACATAACATAAGTCAATAATTACACAAAACAGCACACAGCTACTTCTCACATAAGTAAATATGTGGACACAAGATATAACAAGTTCAAACTAGACAAACATTTAACAGATAAGGATATTTATTTCAACTCTTTATCATCTTATAATCAATCACAGAGTACAAAACAATAGTCCTGGCAAGAAGATGAACAAAGCAACAACAGAGTGCAACACTCAGTTCTGGAAGTGATAACTTATAAACCTTTTAAAACAAACCTACTGTGAGCTACTGTTATAGTATTTATTGATATTTTGAATTAGCTTTATTGCTATTTTTTCAGATTTCACTTAAATTTTTAAGTTTTAGTTACGAACTTTCATACATGCATTATACTATATTTTATAATTGCATATAAATACATTATATTATATTTATTAGTTTTTTCTATTTATGTCTATTTCATTTTTTACTAGTTTTAGTGATTTTAGTACTTGAACTTAAAATTTTCATTTAAGCTTAAGTTTTTAATCTAATATTTGATTTCAGCTTTATTTAAATCAACAAAAAATATTTCAATCCAATAGTTAGTAGTTTTCGGTAACTAACAACACTGGCATTAGAGCAGAGCTACTATGACTACAACTCATATAAAAACAGGCCTTAATACAATACAAAAACAAGACTTAAAATGAAATATGACCTTTAAAGCTTGACTGTACTAAAAAAAAAAAACCTTAAAAAAAAAAGCTACATAAATAATCATCCGTGAAAAAATGTGAAAATGCTTGAGGTCACGATGGCAGGCATTCTGAGCACTTTATGTAAATGATGATCTTTTGGGACGAGCGGCAACTAAAATTCCACCATAATCTTTTGGTCTTGGACAATCTGCTGCAGACATTCAGAGAATGAATTCAGTTATTATCTCTATTACAGATAAAAGCAGAGCAGAGATCATAGTATTAACCAAGATGTCATTTCATTGTCTTTCTAGAGATTTATTAGAGAAGGTTAACATGAGACTCCCTAATAAAGAACACACAACTTTTCCATTATTTTAAAATTCCCAGATACTTCCAGCTTGTGGGAATCCTCAATTTGGTGCAAATAATTAAAAAATAGATGTAAAATAATAAATGGTTTCCTAAAAAGTCCTATTTATACCAAGTTACATGCATGGCAAACTAAATCAAGTATCTTTATAAATGCCTTCACACCAAAATGAAATTATATATCATGTGAAAGTGAAACATCATGCTGCAATAATTCAAGTTTATTTGAAGGTTAGGTTGACTTTTTTTTTTTTACTCTGAAATTAAACTTACCGAGGGATAGTTCACCCAAAAATAACAGTAGTATGTGGGTAAGCAAACAGTTGACGGTAGCCATTGATTTGCACAGTATGAAAGAAAATACTATGTAAGTCAATGGCTGCCGTCAACTGTTTGCTTACCCACATTCTTCAAAATATCGTATTTTGTGTTTAACAGAAGAAAGAAACTCATACAAGTTCGGAAGTGGATGTTGAGTAAATAATGAAAAAATTAAAAATTAGGCATATGAAAACTAATAAAGTTGATGTTAAAAACAACTGCTTTGTGTGAATATTTAGTGTCATTTATTTGCAACTGACTGAGAACATGCTTTCTGGTGACATTATCCTCACTGTCTTAAACCCACACTCCTCTTCACCAGACCACAACAGGCAGAGGGCATTATGGGTATCTCTGGTGCAATGTTTTGGTCCCTTTAGAAAGCGCTATGTTAAACTGCCAAGTCATTTGGACGGCAGTCAGCCTCAGAGCACATTCTCCATTGGCACCAAACCAGGAGAACAGGCCTCCGCTTCCAGACACAATCACCATGCCCTCCAACACCCGCTAGCACTGCTCTTCTGAGCCTTCTGTCTGCTTTGAGTGACTTTACAAATGCATCAAAGTGTCAAGGATGGGAGCTGAAAGTCTGACATACCGACACTGCTGAGGGAGCTGCTGCTCTCGGAGTCTGAGGGCATTGTGGACAAGATGCTGTAGGTGGACCCTGCGGAGGAGAGAAAACACAATTAATAACCCAACACTGATGCTTACAGGTCTTTAATTAACAAAATGCTCAATGCTGGCAGAAAGGTAGCACTTCAGAAAATAGAGAATAATTCATCTGCAACGCTCTACAGCAAAACACCGGAACATTTCTAAGAGACAGAACAATAGGTCAGTTTTTTTTAACATTCACACGTCAAATCAGTTTGTCTATTTGCGTCCTATTTATAGGGTATATTTATTTATTTCTTGTTTTTGATTTTTTTAAAGTAAAAATATTCACTTAACAGCTATTCATTCTCAAGGTGACATAGCCCAAAACAAGGAAAAAAATCTATATGAAAGCAACTAGATTGCAAAAAAACAATAATCATCATTTTTGCAATTATTACTGTAATAATAATTAAAAAAACAAGAATGTATTATTACAATAACAATATCTTAATTATAATAATAATAATAATGTTATCTAAATGTAAATATATTATTAAGAAAATTAATAAAAAGTGATCACCATATATTAATATTATTATTTTAACATTAGTAGTAATAGTATTCTAAACCTATTAAATTCTAAATATATTAAATTAGTATTAGTATTATTTTTATAAGTAGATAAAACAAAAAATAAAATGAAATGTGTTATGAAAACACTATTATTTAAATATAAATGTATTATTATTATTAGATATTCATAATAAAAATATCTATAATGAATGTTTTTGCTATAGTCTAATGAAGTTAGATGATTTGTCAATTAATAAAGATAATGAAAAGTTAATATGCAAATTAATCCGACACTTCAAAAGGATCAGTACTGTTTGTAAATATCATGTCTGACTTTTATAGAAATGCCAGCAAACCTTGAGGCTTGAAATGATCACAAAAAAACAAAGACAGTGAAAGACACTATACAACAAAACCTCAGACAACAACCGGCTCTATTATGGGAAAACATGAAAATTCCATAGTGTGTTATTACAAAAACTCCTGATTGTGTAAGCAAATATAAATACAAATGAAATGGATAATTGAATCTTTGCGATTCTTTGCAGCCCTTCCACTGCAGGGCTTCTCCTCTTAATGAGCAGAGTGTGTGGTGACAAGGACACGGTTCATTATCACAGGCCTGACTCCACACACACACTCGCCCGCAGAAGATCACAGAAACTCTAATCTTCCTTCACGCTCTTATCACATCATCCAAGACACAGTTCTGCTTCTGAAGAGCAACTTCAGCAACAGACTTCAATGCTTCCCACAGCCTGAAATAACTTCAGGGTAGCAATGACTGACTGCAAGTGCTACAGTTGCATGTTTTTTTTTTTTGGTTGGGTGAAAGGCAGATGGAATAAATAGATATTGTATAACGTCTGAAAGCAGAAAACAAGTACTCATAATCATTCCCATCCAAGAAACTATTCAAAAAAAATAGACAGACATCATGGTTTTTAATGCACTCCTAACAAAAGGTACTTTGCAGTGAGAGGATGGATGGAAATACATTCACAGGAACACACGTGGAGCTGCACGCACTTAATGCATCAACGATTCAATGGCTATAAAAGACAGACATCACTAAAAAGGCCAAAAGGAAACTCATAAACTAGCCTATTTCCAATCAAAATTTTTTACATTTTTGTGAAAAAACACAAAGCATTATTACCATTAACTACAACTAAAACTTATTAAAAAATCATTTTTATTAACAGAAATAAATCTAAAAATAAAATAAATTAGTTGAACTTCAAACATTAAATAAACTTTAAACAAAATTCAAAATGTGCAACTAACTCAAAATAAGTTAGTTGAAATACTAAAAGTATTTTAACTGAAATAAAAAGGCTAAATGTAAATATTTAAAAACTAATGCAAAATTACAAATATTATCAGAAAATAAAAAACACCTAAATTAATCTTAAAACTTTAACTAAAATAAAAAGGAAAATATAAAAATAAAAGCCAATTAAAAAAAAACTAAATAGTATAGAAATTATACTTAAATAACACTGAAGTGAAGATTTACTAAGTAGAATCTTATATTATTCAATTTTTTTTATAATAATTAATTAAAATGAATAATATAGTCAAATATTTGAGCAGAGACACATTTGGCCAAGTTCATGTTGGACAGAGTTTAAAACAATAGCGGTAGCCCTTGCCTGTCCTGGTGCAAGTAGGTCAGAGATGGCATGCTTTGCCCTGGGCATCCTTTGTGTTTGTTTGTTTGTTTCCTGCTCTGCACACAATTGGTCCAACGGCTGTTTCAGGCAAGCAGACGATCAAACCCCCAACGAACCCCCAACATGCATCACAAATACAACATGACATGCGCTGCTATGACAAATCCAGCTGAATATTAAATCCTGCTATATGGCAAAAAAAGAGGATGCACAGGCAGCGAGTGAACATGCTCCGAGTGTCTTCCTGAAAAAATGAACCAGTGCTACAGACAAAAGCTGAAGGCTGAAGCTTAATAATGGATGAACTCGAGAGCATTCATCCAAAAAACACATTTATCCTTTAGCTTTGACAGCCTAGCAGAATCTGTTTGTACGGGGTTGATCTTGAGTCACAAGCTCTTATTACACTATGATGATAATCTATTCAAACACTGTCTCACAGGTTAAAGTCACACAGCAGCAGAATATGCTTGTCCGTTTTAAAGTTACATTCACACACACTTCAGATAGAAACCAGAGTGACAACCGCATGTCATAAACTCCTGCAAATCACAAATAAACTAAAACTAATGAATATAGACGTTAAAATAAAGACAAAACCAACAACATTATTAAAACCTCAAAATTAAAGTGAAAACAAAATACATAAATATAATTCAAAACATTAACAAAAACTATAATAGTGATACTAAAAATAACACTGCAGCAAAGCCGTTTTGGCAATATATTATTATACTGGAGCCAAAGCAAGCCATGTGATGCAAAATAAAATACATTTAATGCAAAAAAGTAATAAATAAGAATTCCGAAAACCGTGAGAAAAAAAAAAAAAATCAGAATACGGACAAAGATGCAGTTTTGGCAATACATTATTATTAATATTTATGCTAATAATATATTTTACTGACATGTTAAAATTGTCATTTTATTAATATGTTAATATATTAACAGTAATTTCATTAAATTAACATTGATGGCCCTGGCCAACAAACTAGATTTTGCCATTTTCCACTAGGATGTTGTGAAAACGAAGTGCAACAGCTACTAGCTTCAGAAAGCCAGCACTACATTAAGCTGCATCAACTAGAGTCTGTGTGTTTGTCCCGTTCATGATACTGGGCCGGCAGAGAGGAAGTCAGAATTAGCCTGATAAACGACTCTGTTTACCGACACTTTCAGCGCTCTAAATCAAACCAACTTTGGCTGTGCTCCTACTTCTGCTGCAGGAGCCGTTGCCATTTGATTCAATCTGGAGTCTCCCCAGCACAAGCTGAAATATAGAGGGCTATGTGCCCCAGGAGAAGACATCACATCACAGCCTTTGTTCAGTCACTTTCACATGAGGCCGCATGGCAAGGCTGTGGCACTGAGGGCAAGGTTCACAGTAAGCAGCCAATCGGGGCTCAGAGGCGGTCATTTGACATGGCAGTGTTGACACGGCAGTGTTTACAGTCGTAACGTGCAGTTAGGAGAGTTATCAGCAGACAAAAGCACTGGACTCGCACATATCAGTAGATGTCACACAAAGATGCAGGAACGTTCCCACTTTTGAGAAGCCTGTGCAAAAATCGGAGGGGATCAGAGGTAACCCAACACTCATTCAGTACAATAACCCCGGGACACATAAAGCACTGAAACATAGGAACAGAAAATCTAATTTTACCTCTCTACAAGTGCTGCATCTGATGTTACGTGGCATTGGTGGGAGCTTTTTATCCAAAGCGCACTACCAGCAGAAAAAGAGCCCCTGGAGTCAGTTAAGAGCTCGGCTCAATGGCAGTACAGTAATAGAGCGAGATTGTGATCTCGGGAACTCTAGTTCTCGGTCACGTCTGCTGGAAGCAGCTTTAGCGTAACGCTTGAGAACCTGGGCTGCCAACAGCATCGCCATCCCTGCATCTCATCGCTTCACATCTCACGCCAATAACAGGAAACCCTTGTGAGTTGTGGGCAAACATCGCTTCTCCTCTCTGCAAAGCTCATAGAGATTTGTCACGTGAGGACAAAGCAAACTTTAAAGCAATTTATTTGCCCCTAAATATTACACTTTTCACTAAACACAGAATTATCTATAGGAGATATAATCATATACAATACCGTTCGGGTTTGTCCGAGTACGATTTTTTAAATGTTTTTGAAAGAAATCTTATGCTCAAAATAGAATAACTGCACAATAACCTGCCAACCCTGGAAAAAAGTGTTGTGTTGTCAAACTGATGAAGATGTTTTCTTAATTTGCTGGTGCTTTTTCTATTTGCATGTGTTTTCTTAAGTTGCAGCGCTTTGAGATCTCTCGTCCAATGTATAATAGAACTAGACTCACACACACAAACAGAGCCAGTTCAGAGAGAAGTAAAGCACATGGAAATTATTATAAATTATTTTTTTCAGGGCTCACTGATGAACAATACCTTCAAAAGAACCTAGTTTATTTGAAATGGAAATCTTTTGTAATATTTTTAATGTCTTTAATAGAAGTATTAATTTCATTAAATAAAAATACTGATATAGATCTACTGAACAAAAAGACATTAAACGGAAGCGTAATCTTTCAAAAGTGTATGTATAAAACATTTTGCAGACCTGCAAGTGAAACATTTTTCCATAATCGACTAGACAACTAGGTTATCTTGAGGAAGTCCTGTATAATTAGGTTGAATTAGGGTCAGTGTCATTAATATGTATACATTTAAATTTATAGCACAAACTGAATCAAAGATGATGCAGCCAAGGTCACTGGTTAGACTCCCAGAGAATGCATGACCTGATGAAACGCATAACTTGAATGCAATGCAAGTTTCTTTGCATAAAATAGGTTGCCATTAATGTATAAATAGTGTAATACAACAGGCTAAATATCTATATATTTATTTTATAAAACACAGTTTTAACTAAAACCATTTTTATGCCATAGAAATATATACTCTGTTTCCTAGAGAAGATTAACATCCCCAGAAATCAAACCAAAGCATGCCGCACTCATCTGATTGTGTTGCAGTGACAGGTACATAATGCAGGCTTACTCTAATATAGCATCTCCCTACGGGACACATGGCCCGTTTTCCGCTACCCCACTGTAGTCCTTCCTAGAAAAAGCTCCATGTGCCAGTCTAATCACTTGCGCTCAGATTAACAGGCATCAGGACTCATGTACGAGCCTGGAAGTGGTAATTACGATGTGATGTGCATTCAAGTGATTTAAGTCCAAAGATTTTTCTTTTCTTTTTACACTGACTGAAACACAGAAAACCTTTAAGCACTTATGCAACAAAATGAAGAACAAAATATAACAACTATGTGTTTAAATTATGCTGTATGTATTAGGGTTGTACAACGAAAAAAAACTATGAACAATAACATTTCTACACCGAAAAAAGTCACGATTTGTGGGGTTAGGGGTGGGGGTGGGGGGGGGGGGGGTGGGGTGGGTTTTTTACTGTGATTCCTAACATTGTCTACACCAGATGCGAGCGGCGCGACAAATTACTAAAGAAATTAATTGATTAAATAAATTGATTCTTCTTGAATCATACATGTATTTTTTACTGTAAAGTTAGTAAAATAATATGGTATTTTTTACTGTACAAATATTCTTGAATCATACATGTATTTTTTACTGTACAAATAAAAGCACCCTTGCTGATCAGAAGAGCCTTTTCTTAAAACATTCGAAACTATTACAGATCCCAATCTGAACACTATGTGTGAATGTTATAATAAATGTATTAACAGAGCTTTTTTAATAAAAAACACAATTATTGTCTTAATTTTTAATTTTATTTTTACTAACTGTTTAAGGCCATTTTGCAATTTCAATCATCATATATTGTGCACATTAATTTCACTAACTTATTAAGCACATTATTCAAACTAAATCATCATAGACAAAATGCGTGTGTGTATTGTGCAGTTTATTTTTACTAACTGTTTAAGGCCATTTTGCAATTTCAATCATCATACAATCACCCCTTCCTCTTCTCATCAAAGACATGCGATGACGTACTAAACAGTCTCTCGCTGTCGGTGCTTGTAATGATTTTTGCGTCTTTCTCGGACAGTTTTAAATGCTTCCACACTGCTGACAATTATTTGATGTGGACACCAAATTGGGACGTCTCATCTCTGACGCTGGTTTAAAAGATCCAGTTTTGATTAAATCCCAAGTTTCCCACTGATAAGTAAACATTTGTTGGCATTCATGTGCTCTCATCAGTCCGATCACTCTGATATGACTTAAAGGCAAGATAAGGCTCTATCACAGCTCTGTATATTTCCATTACCTCACAACTAGCATTTAGACTGTGGCACTTCCGCAGTTCTTCTGCAATTAAGCAGCCTGGGAACACTTGAAAATGCCAATGAAGTCCTTCTTGATAGCTCTGCCTCTCATGGAGAAAACCTTGAAGCTCTGAGAGAAACTGGAGGCTTGTGTCCTATTAAAGAGACCTAGACTAGCATCCATCCATGTGGTGCTGACACAGTATCACTTTGTCTCCTTTAATTCCAGCGTTAGCAATCATTCATGCGTTCTACTGCCATTAAACGATCAGGCGCTGCTAGGGGCTGTTCACAGCACAAATTAAGCTGAGATCAATACTGTTTGAGTCAATGTGAAAATGTGTGTGAGCACGTCATCACAAGGGATCCTGGATTTATAAAACAGCTTTATTGAGCCACGTTTAGTGATGAGGTTTAAAGTTAATCTAAAATGGCCAGATATATGGAAATTTCTCTAGATCCAAAAATAAATGAGAGCTGCTATATAGACTAAAAGCAGTGCAGTCTTAAATGTGTTTTATTTAGTTAGGTGGATGAAAGGGAAGCTGACATGCAGAACACAAAAGATAGAGGCTAACCTGTCGTTGAGTGTGACGTTAAGAGGCAGAGATCCTAAGAAAAACCTCTTTAGATCTGAAGTGATGGCCTTGGATCAGAGTGGCATCAGTATTCATTTTTCATGGCATGAGCTGTGCTTCACAAAATCATTAGTATTGCACATCTACAGAATACTCTCAAAACATTTGAAATCACAGGAATAAATTATATTTCCAAATAGAAAACAGTTATTTTAAAAAGTACAAATATTTCAAAGTGTTACTGTTTTTGCTGCACTTTGGATCAAATAAATGCAGGCTTGGTGAGCAGAAGAGAATTCTTAAAAAAAAAAAAAAAAAAAAAAAAAAATCTTACTGTTCAATAACTTTTGACTGTATGTTAGCCTATAGTTTGAAGTTAAAGATATTAATAATTAATTAGGTGAGTCTGAGATATTTATTTGACAGTGATTGCACATTTCTTGTTTGTATGAAGGCGAAATACAAATAAAAGGTGAACATTAATTTATTTGTGCTGTTTTTTTTATCTAAAAAAATTAAATCGTTTTATAGGAAGAGGTTTCATAGACTTGGCAAATTAATTTTTCATAAGTTTGTAGGTACAGGCATCTGTCGTGGGAGTTCTTGGCAGTTTTTTTATGAGGCTTTATATATATATATATATATATATATATATATATATATATATATATATATATATATATATATATATATATATATATATATATATATATATATATATATATATATCGATACCGGAATATTATCATATCGACCGAAATTAAGAAATATATTGTGATATAAATTTTGCCCATATCGTCCAGCCCTATTATAAACTTGAATAATACTGTAGAAGTGCTAATTATTTCAACAGTTTTGGTCTTGTAATTAAAAAGTGACAAACTGATCAGTAAAACATTTGAAAGTTTGGGGTTGGCAAGATTTATAAAATATACAAATAAAAAAAAAAATTCATGTGAAAGTAGTATCTATTGTTCACCAAGTCTGCATTTACAGTAAAAAAAAATATTTTATATATTATATTTTATTTATTCTTGTGATTTTTTTGTAATATTAAAAATGTCTTTACTGTCACTTTTGAACGTTATTGTATATCAGTTATATATTTGTAATAACTGTTTATTATTTAAATACCAGCCTCAGCTACTGAAAAACCTGTATAAATCAACCTGTTAGTCAACCACTAGCAAATTATCCACAAAAGAGTTACATGTTTCAAAATTACAACAACAACAACAAAACAAGCTTATAAATTATACATACATATATAAAAAAGCAAGGATATAAGTATTGATAAGTCTGCTCAGAAATATCACTATATGTCAAACACACCACTTTCTCAGGCTCAGTTTCTAAGGCTGGGGGGATTAAGAGTCCTCTGTTTGATAAACTGTCACACACTGTAACTGTCTGTCCGCTGCACTGATCAACTGGGATCCAAGCGGACAGCCCCCGTGGTCCATAAACAGCACAAGCTGCTGACCGTGCAGTTTGGCACAGTTCATTTAAAACAAAAGGCCTGTTGTCTCTGTAGCGGCCCTACATTTGACTGCATGGAGGAGTTGCCCGCTAGCCTGCTGTGGACAAGCCCTAGTCCATGTGAAACAACAGCACTGCTCCTCAGTTAAAAATGGATGACACCATAAAGCTCCAGTGTCGCAATCATCTGCCCCCATCTGAGGCGGACCATGGGCCACAGCAATAACTTCAGATCAGACACCATCATGCTGCTTCTGAATCAACACCAATGTTTATTGTTTACACCACATAAAGTGTAAAATATTGTAAATATTAACTGTAAAATTGCTACGGTAAAAACCTACTAATTGATTATGAGTTCCCTTAACATGGAAAAACTGCAATAGATCCAATAGATCCAAAGTACTGTTAGATTTACAGTTTTCAAAGTGAAAAAAAAGAGTCATCTTTTAATTTACAGTCAAAAACTGTTTTTAATTTAAATAATAATGTTTCTTCATATCAGTTGTACATTAGGGTTTCAGGTTTCATCTCATATTGTTATTAGTTTAACATTATTTTAGTTTCCATGATGGTGTTAGATTTTTTTTATTTAGAGTTCAGTCTGTGTGAGAAAAACAGCTCTGAAATTATGCGAATTAAAAAGACACCAAGTCAACCGAAACAATACAGTAATCATTGTGTTTCAGCTTATGGAAATGTGCAAGTCTGCACTACGGCCATTCGAATATCATCTACCACACATAAATCTCACTCTTCCTGTCCTGTTATGGTGGAGATTGATCGGCAACATTGATCTTTTGTATCCCCATTTTGGTTGATTTATGAGGCTGTGAACAGGAGAGTTCTTCCATGGAGAGACATGCTGTTTGCAGTTCCTTTAACCTGTGTGTTGAACAGTTGGAGCTGCCGCTACAAACCTCTCCTCTGAAGCCCTCCAGCCCCTCCTCCACCACTCTGAGCCAGTCTGTGTGTGTGTGTGTGTGTGTGTGTGTGTGTGTGTGTGTGTGTGTGTGTGTGTGTGTGTGTGTGTGTGTGTGTGTGTGTGTGTGTGGAGGAAGATCTGGCAATGAAAAGAGCTGAAGCCCAACAGTGGCAGCTTGGGAGAATGACTTCAGGTTCAGGTTGATATGAGCGCAAGTCGTAGCACATGCATACGGCAGAGTCATTTCAGGCTGTTTGGAGCCTTCAGGGGGACAAGGCTCGCCTTTAGCTCTTACTAACACGACTAAATCTAATAATCACATGAAGTGAATCACAGAGAATACCTTTCAGCTCAAATCAGCATAAGCCCTGCAAAGGATGCGTATCATCTTCAGAGAGAGATCTTAGACAAAATGAAAAACATGGAGATGAATAACTACAGCTGGGTATAGGAAAAATAAACAGCTGCATGCTTATGGATTTCTTATGCACAATTGGGCGTGTGTGGTTGTGTAGCCGTAGTTCACTGACAAGCTAGGCGATATCGTGTTCGAAATCAAATGCGATTCATCTGCGATTACGAGGGCGATTTTGCCGAATTGTCAGTGAACTACGGCTCTGTATAGTGAAAGCCACTCAATCTGAAAGCAGGTGATGGTGATTTACTACTAAACACGGGACCGGGCGTCTTTACTGACCAGATGCGCATGACAATCGAATGCGATTAATTGCACAGCCCTAGTTTGTGTACATAAAATAAAACCACAAAGTCAGGTGGGACTCTGCCGGCATGCTCAAAACCCAGTGTGTGTGTGTGTGTGTGTGTGTGCGTAAACAGACAGTATTGCTCTAGAGCAGAGGCTCTCAACGGGTTGGTCGCAGATCTGTTGTGAAAAGGTTGTGGGCAGAAGGGGGAAAAAAAGAACTAAATGCAAATAATAAAATAGAATTAGGAAAGCAAATACATATCATTGTTAAACTGAAATGGAGAACCCAAACATTTTGTTGTTGTCAAAATCAAATTTCCATTTGTATATATATGGCAAATATAATCTAAGTGCATGCTCATTCCTTTTATTTTTACAACCAAATATCTAACATCAGGTAAAAATAAAAGACAAATACAATACATTTCTGTCATTTACATGACATACTGCACTTAAAAGTCTGGGGTCTTCAGAAATCATTGTGATATGCTGATTTGGTTGTCAAGAAACATTTTTATTAATATTGTGATAATGTTGAAAACCGTTGTGCTGCTTAATATTTTTATGGAAAAAGTGATACAGTTTTTCAGGATTCTTTGATGAATAAGGAGCTCAAAAGAACAGTATTTATTTAAAACAGAAATCTTTTGTAAAATTATAAATGGCTTGTTTAATGCATTTTTTCAAAAGAAAAGAAAAGAAAAGAAGAGAAAAGAAAAGAAAAGAAAAGAAAAGAAGAGAAAAGAAAAGACATTTCTTATGGCGAAATGGGCATGTTGCATAACATCTTCTTTCTCAAAACTACAAAGAATAAATAAAAACTCAAGACTCAAGCCTACATTTATTACAAATGTATCATTACAAAATCAGATCAGTTACAATCCTTTCAACCCATTTTTAAATACTCCACAGAGCCATTCTTACAGGTCTACGAACACAGCACATGTATGTTCAAATCGATTTGCCACGGTAGACTGGCAAGTGTGTTTCCATGGAAACAGGCCCATAGCCTCTTCCATAGATGTGCTTCTGGGAAGCATTGGTCTGAACGAAATTAAAATGGAAATGATATATATGACCCATGTCATGGGTGGTGAAACAGGAGCACATCTCCAATGGCTAATACAGGAGAAAAAAATTCTTTATTTCAGTTATCCATGATGCCTCTCTCTGCTCGCTGGTAAAATATTGATGACGTAGAGCATTGACCAAGAAACCCTAGTGTGATCTTTGCATTCAGGATCAGTCAATAGTACTTTCATCCTCATCTGTAACATCAATCTACACAATGCTCAAATCATTACATCAATCCTCCAAAAAAACCATCAATGCTCAAATCAACACGCATAAGCTTTGCTATGTCATAAAACAATTACATCATTGCTCCAAAACATCCACTGCAAATAGAAAACTGGCGGTAATTCAACACATGGCCCCTTCAGATACAACAGAAAGAACACTTTCATCATCTATGCAAATGGATTAAAGACAAAGGTTCTAAACAAAGGTTTTCAAGCAATTCGGGACTCCACAAAGAACCTTTCAGTGAATAAATCAGTTGGCTCCACTCATGTATAAATCCCAGTCAACTGCTTCTATATTTCATAATAATTTAATTCATTTGATTGTGATTGCATGTTAAACTCACAATCCTCTATGCTTCCTGGTAGAGTGACTTCGACTGGTCAATTCCAGCACTTGACTATTGATCCAAAGCTAAGAATAACTGCAACCATCATGCTACACCATTTCATCAAGTCATCACCACGTCAACCTCCAATGCACAGTAATCAAAAGCATGACTTCATTATCTATGCAAACACAAAGACACTGCATGCAAGTGAGCAAGTACCATTTCTACACAAATCTGTTCATTCATGCCCATGCCAAAATCCTGACCAACTGCTTCTTTCATATTCATCACTTCATATTTTAAACACACATGCTCTGATCCACATTACGAATCAAACATGATGGGCATGTTCACTTCCTATTCCACTATCTTTCTTGCCAGAGTGACTTCATTTGGTCTGTTGCAAAAACATGCACGCAAAAAAACTGATTCTGCATCAATCAGATCACACACACTGTCTACTGAAAACACTTCACGTTTAAATTACCCTCAACTAGTACTTTCACATCCATCTAGAAGTCAGTTAGTCCACCAAACATCAGTGAACATCTTGAATCAAGAATGTTCACCTCCCAATCTGCTGTCCAGCACTTTACCATTGATCCAAAGCTAAAAAAAGAGTAGCAACTATCATGCAACCATTTCATCAAGTCATTACCACATGTCAACATCCAATGCACAATCATCAAAAGCATAGGCTAACCTCATTAAGGCATGCAAATATAGATTCTACAACAATCAGATGGTCAACCTCTGCTGGACCTTTCACCTCCATCTAGAAGTCAGTCAGACCACCAAACCTCTGTGTTTTAAAGGATGCACCATGAATCGAGCATGTCCAGTCTGTAGTGCATCTTACCAGAGTGATCAGCTGGTCCTCCGCCGTTGGCGAAGAGGGCAGAGTACAGGTGAGGGTATGTCTTCTCCAGGGCCACACAGAGCTCCAGGAAATGGTCGC
The DNA here is from genome assembly GCF_018340385.1 of Cyprinus carpio. Lineage (NCBI taxonomy): Eukaryota > Metazoa > Chordata > Actinopteri > Cypriniformes > Cyprinidae > Cyprinus > Cyprinus carpio. The sequence goes on along the minus strand of NC_056584.1, from coordinate 8,425,477 downwards.
TCTGCTTGTTCATGAGCATCTTCAGGAGCTGCTCCACTTCCTCGGCGCTGGAGGAGCAGTTCTGGTCCAGCTCGAAGGCTTCCTGCTCGCTGAGGCTTCCCGATTTACTGAGCAGCTCTATCAGCCGGTCTGCATCCGTGATGGACTCCAGTAAGTTCTGGTGGTACTGGTGTAGTAACTCTTTGTGCTTGGGCTCCATTGCAGTTCCTTAGCTAAACAGCTAGCTCCGCGCTATCGCCGTAGAGCCGAGCCCCCTCACAAACCCGACGAATGCAGCAGCAACTTCTTTCTGTCCGCTCACTTGTAGGATTTGAGCCACGGCGCCATGAGATGTTATGGCTTAATGAAGCGGGTTTTCATTACAAACTGCAGAAAGGCACAGAAGCCATGTTTGTTGCCTGAGGCTGTTGACTGCACTAAACAGCGAGACATTTCTCCGGATCACTTACGCGAGGCAACTTCGCCCATTTTTCCCTGCGCTTCCGAGGAGAGCATGTTCGTCTGCGTTTATAGTTTCTTCATGGCCATCTATTTGGCGCTGTGCGGACTCAAGTGTGAGGGAAAAGTAGCGCAACTCTCCTGCCGTCCCCTACTCAAACTGTACGCTCCGCCATGTCTCGGTATCTCAGCGGCTGCTGCCTGCTGTCAATCAACTTCCCGTACAATGACCATATACGGTAAAGTAGGCGGGGATCTTCCTGAGACACACCTGGTTTTCTCCAATGGGCGTGCACTACTGTTCACAATTTCTGGCAAAAAAGGCTACAAGGTTATGAAGATGATGCATCATGACATAACAAGTGCAAGGGGATTTTACGCTGGAACATGTGCTGTACACCGCAGACTGCTGATCTCCGCTAAATGTGACTGTGCGAGTTTGTGATTTTATTGTACTGTAACAATAAGGCCTAGACATTTAAATAAATAAATGGTAGCTGGTTTATAAAAAGGTTATCAAGTGGTCTCAAAGCAGTATCATAAAATGTATTCCTTGTAAAAAAAATTGTTTAAGAGAAAGTAAACTATTGTATGATAGAATAAACAGTAAATTATGTGTTCTTTCTTATACATATATATGATCTGTTGTAAATTAAAATGACATAGTTAAACGAGTTTTACCAAATATATATTTTTTGCAGTGTCCTTGTTACACATATTTACATATAATTAATTCCTAATAATAACAGGAATTATGTGTTGTGTAATTACAAGCAGTTCCACAAAAATTTCTCACAAATTAGAAGTACATGTTGTGCTTTACAAAAGTATGCAAATTCAGAGTATTAACACTGTAAAGTGTGACCTAGGGCAAAAAAAAAATAATAATAATAAAAATCTTACAACGAGATGTATTTATCTGAGAAGCAAGATGAGAAAATATTAAGTCTTGTTTTCTAAAAAATGTTAAATCTATCAAAATAAATTTAGTTTACACTTAAAACAAGAAAAATATCTGTCAGTAAAAAATAAAATAAAAAACAACTTAATTCAAAGAGAAAACAATATTATTTTTCCTTCTCCAATAAATATACCTTTATTTAACAAAAAATAAGAAAGAAAATCTTTTTCCCCCTGAAATTGGTATTACAGTACATGAACAAACTCCAAACCCCATCATTTTGATTTCTTCTGGATAGCATGTGAAAAATGATTTCCGAGATGTATGCTGTATTAATAATCACTGTTTGTTTAATATCATCCATATGAGTGCATTACTTTTTTGAATCATGGCTTTGTGGCGCATCCATCCTTGATGCTCAAAGTTCACATTATCCTGCTGAAAGAGTGTTTACACATCTTCATTAGATGACTTACATCATTATCAGTACGGCTCAGACCGTTTTATGGATGAAGAACTAAAGGTTATGTGGAGTTCAAAGGCTATAAGAGGCCAGCTGGGGGTTTTACATGTTAAAGAAAAGAAGATTAGTAAGTATCCAGTCAATTATCAGTTACCTCAAACATACACAGAGATAAACACGGGATTAAACCAGATTGAGTCATTTTATTGGACTACCAAAGTAGATAACAAGGGGTTCGAAGAATGTCTGTCAGACACAACTAATGAACTAACAGTTCTCACGGCAATTGATTGTATATGTATTATGCAAGACAAAGTGTGCATGAAACATTTGAAGAAATCTATGATCTTTTAAATGCAGCTGACAGATGGAAAGAGCCACATGTCAGCAAAGCAGGGTTGGTTACTCCCATCTGTCAAAGTTGGGACACTGCAAATCGGTTGCTCTAAACTGAAGCTATTTTACGCTGCTCTCCCACATGAAGCATAAATTAGTGTTCTCAAGGCAATGACGCCACTGCCTTCATCTTGATGCTTAGATAGAATTAACAACCGACAATTAGAGAACACGTGTGTCTGTATACACTTAACAAAAAATCTAGACATTAGCTCTTTGTCTGCATTTTGACACAAAATAGTTATTTGATGTGACTGATGATGAAATTACTATGGAGTTATTTATCTAGTTAATTCTCTGCAGCCTTGTGAACATTTTCTATAAAGAGAATAGCATGCAGATGAGAAGAATCTTTAAAAAGATATGATTATTATGCATGAACAGATGTTTGGTTTTCATCTTATCTAGAGTTAGAGATATAAGTTGACTGCTCTTAGTGGAACATCATTTTCTGGATAGTATTTGTATAAACCCTGAATAATCAAGACTGAAGTTTTTAATTTCCATTTCATTTGTGACAAATGCTGAAAGACGCTTATTTCTGAAAAATAAATAAATGTAGCCTATGTAATAAAACACGATTTATTGTTTATTTATTTATTTTTAATAATGCCATAATAGACTATCATATATCAAAGTTTTTTTTTTTTTTTTTTTTAGCATAGTTCATTGTCGTAGCCTACTTTAAATGCACAGGGCAATCCTGCCCTCTACTGATGTAAATTATAAAATCCTGAATTTAACTGCTGAATGTGTGAGGCAACTACTCACCATCGTAATATTTAAATTTACATATTTGATTATTTATATGCATCTCTCCAAGATATTTGCTTTCATACTTGTAGATTTATGAGCGAACACAATCAACGTATGTGACTAAACATTACAGAATAAGAGTCCTGCTGGTGTCTCTCCTGGGAAGATTATTTAAAACCCCACTGTCACATTGTGTTTTTGTTGAACTTGTTAAACTAAATAACGCTCGTGTAACTTGCTGTCCTCAGCAGTTTGGCCTTGGTATGAAGAAATAACCCGGATGCTGGATGGCATTATTTGTGAGCTGATCTGGGAGCAGTGACGCTTCAGGCTCAGCTTGCACTGCGGGGAGTATTGGCGTGGGCTACTAACGAGGGATGGACCCCATGATTCAGTCACAGTGAGCTAAGAACCTCCTTCGCTATTAAAATCTTTTTTAAACACGGCGAGTTACAAGTGATATAAATAAGAGGGTAGGCCTGTACAAGACATTTAGCTTTACTGACTACTGGTTTTGCTATTAAAACAGTAATATTTGTATACAATTTTTTCAGCATTGAGCAAATTGATTACTAACATTTTTTCATCATGCATTTAATGGGGTTATTTTTATATTGCTCTTTCTCTTTATGTATAAATTATATTGCTCGAAATATTTCAGACCTTGGCATAACAACAAAAACATTATTTGTTCATTAATAAAATTGTATATTAAATTTAAATTAAATTTGACCTTATTTTAAAGTTTTTATAAAACTAGAAATATTCTATAAAAAATATTAACTAATTTTAAATATTAATAATTGTATTAACATTTTCAACATGCCATTTATTAATTTGATCCAGATGCGCGGGTCTAATTATGATTATGATTATTATTTTTGCCTAGGTAATGTCATTTAGATATGAAATCTTTATTCTGTAGATTGCAATGCTGCGAGTCATGCCTGATCTAGTAGGAATAATTATATGAATGTTATTATTAATATTTATCAGGGTGTTTTGAGTTCACAGCTGAATTAGCTGCAGAAGTCAGCACTGATAGTACCAAAGGGGCTATTGAAGAAATACCAACTTAATTCGAGTTGAAATCTCTTTCAGGCAGGCTTTTTTTTACTTGGCATTTCATATGTGTGTTTGGATCTGTACAGAGTAAACAAATAAAAAACACAAAGACAGCACCATCATTACCACTTTTCTCAAAAGGGAAGAGGCCTACAATCATAATGGTTACAACAAAAGAAGTGTGTATAGTTTAAAAAAATAAAATAAAAGCTGAGTGTATTATTCATAAGATGCAGCAAATATAAATTTCTTTACTATAAAATGTTAATTTATGCCAAACATGATGACTAAACCTAACAATTATGGCACATTTTTCCCAGTATATGTATATTTCCTAAAATACGTAAGTGTGTAAAAACATTTTTGGCATTCAGATATGTGCACAATACTCAATCCAGAATTTCCTTGAATCAACTTGCAAACAAAGTATACTTGGAGAAAATGCATACATCAAATATATATATGCACTCTTCCTGATATTAACAATAATTTGCTAAGCCAATGCTTTGAGCGTAGAAGGCACATTCAGATATAGTTTACTACTCTCGAAAATAAAAATATATTAATAAAAGAGCATGAAATGTAACGTGCAGCATATATGCACTTGACTACAGTAAAACATGCAAGAATGTAATACAGTGCAAACTAAACTAAAGCATAAGCTGTATAGAAATCGTGGTGTGTCTTCATGTCCTCTTAGTGTCTGTGAGCATCTGTATCTTCTAATCACTTCCACCGCAGAGCTTCAGCAGTAGTTTCTTATAATCCCCTGAAGTGTCTCCCTGTAAACGCAAATTAGTTTGATTACAATTATTATTACAGTGCTGTAATTTCCATTTCTTGAAAACATAAAGCACAGTTTGAGGGGTTGTTACACAGGTACTCACAGATATAGCCGTGTATAGAGATTTCCCATAATTCTTCATGTATTCCTGACGAATGTCCAGCATGTCCACCTCAGAGCGGGTCACCATGATGCGAACCAAAGTGCGATCCTTGGTTCCTGCTCCCTGCGTATTCAAAACAGCTTTTTTCTTAGTTTTTGGGCATTTTCAGATTTGAAACTTTGATGCATGTGATCTTATACACTAGAGCAGTGGTTCCCAAACTCTCAGGCCAACTACTGCCTTTAATCAAATCAGAATTCAAGTAACCTATGTTCCCTCAAATTATTTCAGCATTGCGCAAATTAACTCTCTTTTGAGTGCATAGGGACTGTGACTTATATTATTCTATATTAATATTATAATATTACTGTAGTTACTCCGGTCCAATTCAAATATATACAATTTTCTATTGCTGTAAATATTTCCAGAACTTAGTGCAACTGAGTCCTTGACATACAAAACTACTATATAATAAAACTCAGATTAAAAATAATATCTATATCTATCAATATCTATATCTATATATCTATATCTATATCTATATATATATATATATATATAATGTTTTATATGAAAACATTTATTATAATTTTTTGGGAATATATATATTTTTTATAGATTATATATACACACACACATATATACATATACATATATTAGTGTATATATATATATATATATATATAATTTTATATTAGTTAAAAATATTTTTATAACACACACACACACACATACGTATATATATATATATTCTTTTTTAATGTAAAAGAAAAGTACCAATTCAAAACAAATGTATTCTAATATAAAAAAAAAAATTAAAACATTTTTAATAAAAGAGAGAAATATATAAATATTATAATATAAAAAAATATTTTTACTACTACAAAAAAAAAATTCTACTGGCATACCACCTGGGGGCACTTTGTGTACACAGTTTAAGAAACTCTGCTGTCTGACTTAAAATGACTTCTGAACCATGGCTTTGTTTTTAATTAATAATGAATTAGCCTTCTCTGTTACTCTGTAGTCAGTACAGCTCATTTGCACAGAGAAGAATGAGTCTCACCTTCATGGCCTTGTAGAGTCTCTCAGCAAAGTAGGCCGGTGTGTTCTTGATGCATTTCACTGCATACAGAAAAACATGTTCAGACTCACCGTACAGGAATCACCCTGCAGCTAACAAGCCGTGTACAATAGAGCAAGCAAGATGAATCTTGCAAATGGAAAAGTAAAACAGAATGAAGACAAACCAGACATTCATCTGAAAGTGAAAGTCGTTTAAAAGAGAAAACCTGACTGTTCATAACAGCAAACCAAAATAACACACTAAACACACCGCATTATGAACATGTCACCGACTGAAAGGAAGTCATGCACTATGACACAGCAAGCACACCTGTCAGCTACGTTATGTGTTATGAATCTCACTGTGTGAAAAATATATTACCGCATATTTACCCTATAACAGCTTTACCATTAAAGGGACCGGCAGGATAGAGAGCAAGTTAAGAAACACAATTATGAGTGTTTAATGATTCGATTTGATTAAACGATTCTAGATGGCAGATCAGACAGCTCACCGACAGCCAGCATGCCGCTCTCCAGATCTCCAGACATCTCCCTCTCGATACTCTTCTCAATGTCTCTGCCACACATGTGCTGATACTCCTGAAACACTGTCAACATAAAAACACTTCACGTCTTCATATAAGCGCTATTTCTGCAAACACTGAGATCACAAACAAATAGCTGTTAATGAGAATATGAGAGCACACTAATGGGTTTTAAAGCTTGTTTTGTTACTAGATCACCAAATCAGCATAATAAAATGAGTATTTAATTTGCCCCATTACAGGAATAAATGGCATTTTAAAATATATTTCCACTAGAAACCATGTCCAGTTATGAGTTATGACAACTACAGCCTCGGCAAGAGTGTCTTAACTGCAATGCCAGACCCAAAACTTTTTTTTTACACATGAATTATTCTGTACGTGGGAACACTCAATATACTACAGAAGAAGCAAAACATGATTTTTTCTGTATTATAGTATTCTTGACAAACAAGTTGTGAGATTTTGTATTTCCTTATTCAAGTAGACACGAGCTTTACTAGCATGCTTTTTACCAAGAAGGAAACAAAGCAGCCTGGGGAGGTGCTGAGTGAAATGACCTTCCTAAAAGGGCCTTTGACTTGATAAAAGAATACTATTATTCGAGCCAAAGGGCCATAACGTACCTGCTCTGAGGTGAGCTTTGCTCCGAGCACATAGGATGGCATTGAACTTAGACTCATCTGTGCCAAGTTTATTTTCCCCTGCTTGATACAGTCCCTGCAGCAGAACACAAATGATAGCAAAATAAGGACTCTTCAAAGAATGAGAAACGCTTATTTTTGGAAACATTTTAATAATTACCTGAGCATCCTGTTTGGCTACTGATATGTCCACATTCTCACTCTCATCGCGGTTACCCTTTGAGATAATAACACTGATATGACTTTCACATTTTTGCCATTTGCAATGTTTTTGACCATCAAAATATGAATGTTTCACATCATCACATTCCCATCATCTGTGTACCTGAGCAAGAGAGACCAGAAGTCTGCGGAAATGTCCAGATGTGTCTCCACTGATGGAGTCCTCCAGTGATTTCTTATTTTCTAAAACACAATTCACCCTGCTTTAATGTCGAGCTTTAAATGAAAACGTGCATGACAAATGTTTGATTAAAGTGATAGGACGCACCAGCTTTGAAGATTTGATTGATTTCTCGAATCTCTGCGTTAGAGCGAGAGGCCAAGATTTCAATCAGACAGGCCTCATCTGTCCCTGCTCCCTGTGAAATAATCAGCAGATTACATTTGTATTAATGGCATGTCAAAACATCTAATCATATATTCTTTTATCTGTGCACCATAAAGGAACAATTCACTCAAAATGTAAACCTGTTGTAGGTGCATGAAAACTCTTCAGATATTCTCCCTTTGTGTTTGTGTTTTTGGTGAACTATTTCTTTATTCTCAGAGAACACTGCTACATATAATATATAAATATAAGTAATGATATATGCATCATTAAGAATTCAAACAGTTCATTATTAATAATTAATAATTAATATTTACTATTTTTATATTATTAATACTATGATGTTTATACACACACACACACACACACACACACACACACACACACACACACACACACACACACACACAGACATTTATTCATATAAAAGAAGTGCCTTATGCTCACCAAGGCTGAAAATACAGTAAAAATTAATATTGTGAAATATTACTACACTTTAAAATAACTGTTTTCAGTTGTAATATTTTTTTACAATTTTATTTTATTTTTGTGATGGCAAAGCTGCATTTTCAGCTTCATTACTCCAGTCTTCACACGTTCCTTCAGAAATCATTCTAATATGCTGATTTGCTGCTCAATAAATATTTTATTATTATTATCAATGTTTGTTTTTCTGAAGTTGTGCTGCTTAATTGTTTTCTGGAAACCGTGATGCATTTTTTTAAGTATTCTTTGATGAATAGAAAGGTCAAAAGAACATTTATTTGATATAAATAAAATTGTTTACTGACTTTACTGACTTTATTTTTTTATTATTTTAATGCATCCTTGCTGAATAAAACTTTTGATTATATTAGTTATAATATAACTAGTTATAGCTTAGTTATATAAATATAACTAAGCTATAACTATAAATCCAGTATGTTTATATATTGCATCAGTTATCCATGTGAGGGTGCTAGGCTGCACAATGTTTGACTTAATAATTTTTTATGCTTCATTTGTATTTATTCTGTTAATAAAGTACTTTCACAAACCTTGATGGCCTCTTTGAGCTCATATGCATCAAACTGAGCTGGAGTCTTCAACATGGCCAGCACCAGTTTCTCAAAGTTCCCTGAAAGCTCAGACTTCAGGTCCTTAATCAAATCCTGTAAGCAGTGGGTAACATGAGAATGATCAGTGATGCTTTTCCTAACCCATAACAAAATCTGAACTTTGCTGCATTTAGTTCTTTTTTTGTACAAAGGCTTTGATGATCTACAGTATATGCCAGTGTTGACAAAATGATCTTGTCATATTTATCTTTTAGTCTCCCTCCTTTGGGAAAATGGACAAAAAATATTAATGTCTAATCTTGTACTCAGGGGCATATAAATATTTATCCAATCAAATGCGCTCTAGAACGAGACGGTTTCCTCCAACTAACACCACCTGCCTAGCACCAACTAGAACATCATGGTTCACAGCTTTTAAGAAAAGCAATTTGCTGTTAAAATAAAACCTGGTCTCAACCTGAGGGGCAGCTGCTGTCTCTGCTGCACAGCAAATATCTAAAAAGCTCTAATGCTCTCTCTTTACCTTTCCATAGGCAGTCTTGTACGACACCAAGAGTGGTACACGCTGCTTGTTGGAGCGACTTCCTAGTAAATTAATGATGGCTTGTTCATCAGTGCCTGTTGAAACATGTTCATGCATATTAGCAGTCTGCTATGTAGCAGCAAATGTAATAAACACAGGAGTCATTTTCTGGAGTCAGCTCCATGTCAGTCTAAAAAAAGGCATCAGTTTTTAAACATCCGTCATCTGTATCACAAAGGGGTCAAAGTTAGATTAATAATAAATAAACACCAAAGAACAAAAAGAACAGAACGCCTTTTAACCCTGAGGGAGAATGAGTGACGCTGCTTTCCAAGAACCAGAGTAAGTGGAAAATGAACATGAAGAGTAACCCACCAAAGCCCTTCATGGCCTTCCTGAGGACTTCCGCATCTTTTAGCGGATCAGCTCCAGGGAAGTCTTGCATGGTCCCTCTGAAGCCACGCTACAAATAAACAAAATAAAACAACAGGGAATTTAGGGCTTTTTGCCGGTTTTATGAAGGTAAATATAATTTTTTTAAAGACCATTTAAAGACCAAGTAAAGAAAATTTAAGGAATATATTGAATGGAAAATAATTCATCAATATGTTCTCTATATGTAAAAACATGGTGTACAAAATATAGCTTAACTAGAATAAGGAAATATCTTATATATACTAATATGGATTAAAACAAGAACAAGAAAAATCAACTTAATTTAAAAGGTAAACATACATCTTTGAAAGATATTTCTTGTTTTAAGCATAAACTCACTTCATTTTGCTCCTCCAGTAAATGTATTTTAAATTAAGTATACAGTACTTGTTTTGGAAATAGTGTTAATTTTGTCAGCTATTTTTAATTCGGTGTTAGTCTTAGTCCTGTCTCAAATGTAACTTTTAGTTTTTATCATATTTATTCAACTTGCCCTGTTGTAGTTTTAGTCAAATTTTAGTCGACTAAATGTCTGAGCATTTTAGTCTAGTTTTAGTCAGTGGAAACACACTGTTGTCATACTGTATAATATATTATATTAATATGTTATTTTGCTTCATTTTAATTGCAATGATTGTTGTCATTTGGGAAATTTATTTTTACATTTCATCAGAAGTTGCTTTTTTATATATTTCTACTCCCTCACCCAGTTACACTAACACACACGCACACATACACACACACACACACACACAAATCGTACTGATATGTATGTTATGTTGGTCTCTGAATTTGTTTTTTGCATTTAATTTGTTTTTTGTAAATATTGTAATAGTCTGTTTGCATAATAAAAAAAAAATAAAAAAAGAAGTTGCTTTTTCACCAATAAGCACAAATCAATAGAATATCGACTCGTATGCATGGATTATTTTACCTCATCTAGTGTAGAGATTTATAACATAATATCAATTAGAGGCTAAATAAACACCAAAGACACACTCGCCCTGTCTGCGTAATGAAAACTGGTGTAACAAAAACCTACTCTCAAATATTATAACAGAGAAGTTCCTAATAGTAAATTCCAATCATTCCAAATAGCATTAAAAGTGCAGTAAGCCATTTCTGAGAAATCTTGTTGAAAGTGGATCAGACCGAGCACCAAAACACACTTGTAGCCAATCACCGGTAAGGGGTGTGTCCAGTAGTAATGGGGGAGGTGCCTTTGTTGAATAGCATGTTTAGAAATTTGGGGGCGGCGGCAAGATAGGGGTGTGATTCTTTTGGGTAGGGGCGTGTTTCTTTTGGTGACTTCAAATATCAACAGCATTTGTCAGAAATCGCTTACTGAACCTTTGATGTTTCTCTTTTAAAACAACGAGATCCATGTCAGAACACAGACTGGCTGAATGACACTTTAATTTAAGCAGAATACCTCAAATGGAGATCGCTAAACTCCTGCTTACTTGGACAGTATGCCTACCGTATGCCGTTGTTTTCAAATCAATTGGCCTCCACAGAGAGAGTACGTGTGAATGGTTGCCAGATTGTATAAAGCAAAAAGCCAGGCAGAATATTCACTTATATGCACTTTTTTCAACAAAAATAAAAAGGTTTTGCTAAAGTTTTTGTATTGTAAAACTACATTTTAGTCTCATCTATTTTCGTCACCGATATTGCATATTCATTTAGGATCAGTTATCGTTTCATAACCTTATTATTGTCTCGTCATTGTCTCATTTTCGTCAGGGGAAATAACCTTGTTAACGAACATTTTGTGTCATAGTTTTCGTTAATGAAATTAACGCTAATTATAAAACAAGACAAAAATACTAAGGAAGTGCATTATTTGCAGTGCATGCAACATTTAATACCAGACTTTCTCCTCAAATTTGAGAGCTTTTAAAGCCTTAATTTGTGGAAAGGTGAATTAATACCTTTTTAAGACCCTAAGAAACCCTGTATACTACAATAAATTGCAGCGAGGGAAAAAATAGTTAATTACATTGATAGCTGGAACAGCAGGTGCAGCTCCTCCATAACCTCCTCCGTATGCGGGCATGGACGGGTTGGGGGAGGGTGCTTTGGGATAGGTAGGCATGGACGGATTGGGTGCTGGGGCGTTTGGGTAGCCCGGCGTCTGCTGACCTGGGGGTGGGCCTCCAGGGTATCCCATTCCCGGACCTTGGGGCATACCTCCTCCTGGCTGAGGGTACATGCCATAGGGCTGGTTAGGGGAGGGGGCTGGTGGGCCCCCAGGTTGGGGGCCAGGATAGCCACCAGGCACTTGAGGGAACATGGATGGATTTGGGGTAAATCCACTATTGGCGGCAAACTGATTTACCTACAATGGAAATTTTGAGAGGACGAAAAAAGCAAAAAGCATGACAGCGAGCGTGACAGTTAGGACAGTAGAGCAGACTTTGCAGGAAACGTAACATATACAGCCATGAAATTACAATACTGAAGGACAAAGAAATGATTAATACCAGGACAGAGAGATAAGGAAGATGGTGAACAAGTGTGCATTCATGGAGAGGTTTGTTTAGTGTGGCTTTGCACTAAAACATTTCTGTTGACTTAAGCTACATGCATCCTATTGCACACAGTTATCACACTGTTTTTTACACATTGGAAGAGTTTCCACATTCCCCAATTTTCTCTTGCTGACCCTAAATGAAGAAGTACTGTGGAGAAGTAATGAAACCTTTTAGTCTAGCTAAAGCGTCATACTCCAAGAAAATTTCCATGAGAAGTAGTGGTCAACCAATGTGTTTTTTAAATGGCTGACACTAACACCAAAATCACCAGAAAGCAAGGTGGTAAATTTATAATCTACATGAGTTTATTCAAATTTTGGGCACTTTTATGCACCTGAGGGCAGCATAAATTTCAAATTAGAACACAGAAAATACCTGGTTTAATATATATTTATTAGGTTTCCCTTGTGAAAAAGAAATATGGTTAATTTTAACACATATGTACCTGTAGTGTACTTCAAATCTTAAAAATATATTTTTTTAAAACTGCACTTAGCAATAATATCTTTTAAAATTTTACTTTAAAGTACAATGTTCTTAACCCTAAAGAATAACAAAGTACTTGATTATAATTTAAACTTTAGTGTGTTATTCCATATTACATTTAAGTTAAAATATTTTAAATGCATTAAATTGCAACATCATTACAAATGTATAATACTTACAAATATACAGTATGTAAACACATCACATACAGGTTTCAATAGAAATCACATTAAGATATATTCAAGTTTATAAATAAATAAACCATAAATACTTTTCACTTTAACCATATTTCAAAGACAATAGGAGTAATTATGAAACTACGTACAAAGTACTTAAGCCCTACTTAAGTGGGACATTTCATTTAATTGTATTTAACTTGCAGTTAAATTGCTGAAAACATTACATTCAGTGTGCACTTAAGTATATTCTTTTAAAATTATATATTATTATTTTAGATTATGCATAGTGCATTTCTTTTTCACAAGGATAGACCCCTAGAAGAGAAACCTTTTCAAAAACATGAATTAATTAATCCCCCCAAAAAGTATTCTTCATTTCTAATGATATTTCTTATTCATGCAGCTCTATAAATCATCACTGTGTTCTTATTGGTGCTTTGAGGTTTTGTCTTAGTACCAGTGTAATAGGTTTAGCTAATTATACCTAACGTGTATTTATTTATTTATAATTTTTTTTGTACATCATAGAATGTTTTGTGTGTAATATTGCCCTTGCTGCAGTAGTTCGATGGATCCACACTTGTTCACATTTCCTCTGATGTGTAAATTTGATTACGGCGCAAACTCTAAAGAAGCCTGTGCATCAGTAGATTGAACAGGGTCAAATTTGTTGGTCAAAGCACATTCTGATGACAGATAAATTATAAGAGATCAATGCCATTGTCACAAGAGCACAGTTTTGTAAAAAGCTGATAAAGGAAGGATTTGATGAGGTTTTAGCCAAGGTTGCGCATTTCATGCTGACTGGAATCAAATTACCCGGATCTGTTGAGAATCAAGACCAATGTCATTTCTGATTACCCAATACATCATTTTATTATAGAACTTACCATTGCTGGGAGATTTGATGCATTAAATCCAGGATTCGGCAAATTATCCAGGCCAATAGGAGCACCGGGAGCACCCCAACCTCCTGCAAATACATGCATTTAAAACAAGCAAACACGTAAACAAAAACCTAAAACCCCAACACCAATTATGACTGAACAATATCAGTGCACTTCATAGTTGAAATTAAATCAAAACCAACCTTATTTACTTCATTAAAACATGTTCCTGTCTTATAGTGCATGATTTACTGCTGCATGTTATTTCAAAGAGAAAAATGCAATGTACTTATTCTGAAGTGAAGTGATGTGAGGCCAAATATGTTAACCCATACTTGGAATTTGTGCTCTACATTTAACCCATCCAAGTGCACACTTGTGAGTAGTGAGCACACACACACACACACACACACACACACACACACACACACACACACGAATCAGTGGGCAGCCATTTTTGCTGCCGGAAAATGGGTCTCACCTAAGATGTGGTATTGAGGGTGAAAGAGAGCGCTGTGTACATTCACTCCCCCCACCTACAACATAATCTCCATTCTGCTATATAACATATCTTAACCATTCTGGCCTATTTTTCACAATGATTACAGCTGTTCTCTTACTGACTATCTTGTCTCACATGTCAGATTACAGAAATAAAATGGGCTGTGAGCATCATTTCTTGTTGACTTCAAAACACAGTGTGTATAGGTGAAAATCAGGACACAATTTGTATCAGATGACAGGCTGATAATAATATAGACATCAACTTTTGATCATTGTTCTGTGCAGTACCCCAAAGTCCCTGCATCCTCTCCAATAATGTGAATAAAAAAAATAAGTTTTGATGTGATAAGACAAAACAGAAACACTCTGTTGAATCCAGAGCAGCAGGTTTTGTTATGCTAATAAGAAGTGCCAGGTAACATTGCACATTAATTATTAAGCTCTTTCTGCTAGGTGTTTCCTCTATTTGTAAGTCGAATTACTTGTATATTTGGTTAGTTTTCATGGAACAGACTGGGAAGTTGACCTGTCATGTGACATGCTGAAATCCACCTAAAACAATTTTAAACAGAACCAATTTTTGCTATTTTGTTAAGATCCTTTAATGATTATATGAGTAATTGGCTGTGTCAAGTATTTTAAAATGTCTTTGTCACACTGCAAGGCCATGTAAATGCCATACATATGAACTAGTGAAAACATAAATAAATAAATAAATAACCACACACACACACACACACACACACACACACACACACTTCAAAAGTCAGTAACATCTTACTGGGGTCAGTAAGAATATTTTCAAGTTTTTGAAAAAAGTCTCTTATGCTCACCAATACTTCACTTATGTGATCAAAAATACAGTAAAAACAGTAGTATTATAAAATATTATTAAAATTTAATTCTTCAGAAATCAATCTAATATACTGATTTGTTGGCCAAGAAACATTTCTTATTATAATCATGATTAAAAAAAAGCTGTGCTCCTTAATAATTTTGTGGAAATGCCGACATTTTTTCAAGATTCTTTGATTAATAAAATGTTCATAAGAACAGAATTTATTCAAAGTACAAATCTTTTGTAACACTATAAGTCTTCATTGATTTATGCATCCTTGCTGAATTAAATATTGATTACTTTCAAAAAACTTTCAAATGTATATAATATATAAATTCATCAAAAACTGCACACTTGTTTCAACATTAAACCAACAATCTATTTCAGTGAACAAAACTGCTGTTGAACAAACATAGGACTTATTCATATAATTTTGTATAAGTAGGATGGCTTTTTTGGGATATCTGAGATCTGAACAG
Organism: Cyprinus carpio; assembly: GCF_018340385.1. Lineage (NCBI taxonomy): Eukaryota > Metazoa > Chordata > Actinopteri > Cypriniformes > Cyprinidae > Cyprinus > Cyprinus carpio. The sequence continues at coordinate 8,409,838 of NC_056584.1, read as the reverse complement.
AAAAAAACCTAAAAACATTTATATGCGCTAACCCTTTTAAAGCCAACAATGCTTCTAGCAAACAATGTGATATTCACTAAGTAGTGAGTGAACGAGTTAGCTGTTTTCAATGCACTACACCAATGTGTACAATACCTCTGGTGTTAATGCTCTCTCATGTGCCTATGAGTTCAGCACCACATTATGATCATGATAGACATGAACAGAGGCAAACTTTCCACACTGACAGTTTTTGTATGAGAAGGTGTCTAGGCATCGTGTTGACGCTTATATAACCACTAACACAACTGATGTAGATACACCGGATATTTGCTTCCCTGTCAGAACAGATCAGATTTCATTACTAGCAAACTGACAGTGCAGACAGACTAAAGATCAGATCTGAAAACCAAATCAGATTAGTGAGACGTGTGAGCAATGCCTTAGAGTTTTGAACATTTTGATTATTAAAATAATGCTTATAAGTAAAACAAAGCAAGGTCAAATGGGCTAGCATGTATACACACCAAACAGCACATGCAATCCGATTAAAAAAAACTAAAGAAAAACTATTATGGAAAATGTGTGACCAACTAGTCAACAAGTCAATGGTTTCCTTCCAAACAGAACATTCATATGTGTTCATTCAGTAATGTGATCCACGTGACCTCTGGTGCAAAAGAAGAGCCTCTAAATGAATGTATGTCAGTGCAAGGCAATGCTAGAAACTAGCTAGCGTTTCTAACTCCCTATACATTAAGTCACTCACTCAGTTTTTTTCCGCTGGCTCCACCTAAAAAATTCCACATTACTGCGTCAACATCACTATTCATCACTGTTCAGTGAAAGCTTCACAAAACAAAGCTGGTTTGTCCTCTGAGTTTATGTCTAAAATAAAATCTTCATAAACATTTCAAATACAAGCTGCATAGAGTATGATGTAAGGCAGTACAATGCACACACATGGAAATCATCTACCAGATAACACCTTGCTGCGTGCAGTTTCCTGGTGGTACAGTGGCTCACCTGAAGGCACAGAAGGATATTGCCCTGGCTGGCCAGGATAGGCACCTGGCTGGGGCGGGTAAGCTCCAGGTTGGGGAGGGTATCCACCCGCCTGCTGGGGGTACATCCCAGGCTGAGGGGGGTAACCTCCTGCAGCTGGAGGATAAGCCCCAGGTTGGGGTGGATATCCACCGGCCTGAGGAGGATAGCCGGGCTGGGGAGGATAGCCTGGATAACTCATTGTCCTGCCTGAAATTGAAAAAAGGAAGGGTTGTATTCAGCAAAATTGTGTATTGAGTAAACCTTCACAAGCCTGGATTGCAGAGACAGAAATGTAAAAAATGATTTCAACGTTTAGTTCAGTTGGGAACTGTAATTTCTTTAACAAACGCAAATGCATCAGATGCTTCCAGTTCATGTGAAGTCAATGTAATGGTCAAGTCAAAACAAGTGAAATAGTGATTGTTTTTTTTTTTTTTGAAATGGCTAAATGGGACTACAGAGGTATTTGTAACTCAATCTTTCCAACTTGTACTGTAGATTTAAACTAAAGATTGAAAGGGTTGTTGAAAGCTTAGTGATGGTGATGTTGAAGTCATACGAACATGGTGTAGTTTGTTTATAACCTAAATTTAGCTTTAACTTCTGCTGATTGTATTTAGGCTTCAAAACGTTTGTGAAGAATTATCTTGATGAACAAAATGCATAAGGTTCATAAAACTTTTGTTGATCACAGAGTTTATTTTCTGCAATAATCCAAACTCCAATTCTGGGATGGCCTACAAAAATATGCCTGTAGTACTCTGTTTAGGAGGATACATGATGTTGATCCATTAGGCCCTTCCATCCTTCAGTCTATTGGTTGCTACAGCTGCTCTTGTGCTGTTTGAATGTCAATGCCAATGAGCCCTCAGAGAGCACAGACTGCTATACATCACTAAATAATATATATTTAAAGCTGTAAATAATGCTGTGCTTTATCAATGCATAAAAAATCATCTGATAAAGTTGTGTGTGAATGGTAAGTATAGTGGTATTGCTGGAGTTAATTTGGTTTTAATGAAGTAGTTCATGGGTGCATTTTTCAAATAGTTTTGCAAGCATGTGTAGAAAAGCATCACACTTTTTCTTTCAGTTTAAATGGGTGACAACAGTGTTTAACACCTGACTTGAGATGTTCAGACTAAGACAAAATTTTCATATACACAAAATTTACATTTATTTGTTAAAAAAAAAGAAAAAAAAAAAAAGCTTAATTCTCTCTGGGGTTTTTTTTCTGACCTGAATGGAAAGTAGTGGCTATGCTCTCAAAATCAAGCCCTTTCATTTTTTTAAAAAAACCAACCGTTAACAGCAGTCAGTGTGTCTCACTAAAGAGTTCCCATGTGGTACAAACCATGGAAACACATTACAAAAAAAAATTCAAGACAGCTGCTATAGCAAAATAGTCATATTCAGGAAGTAAAATAAATTTTTCCATAAGGAAATTGATTTTTTTTTTTTTTGTGATAACACATTAAAATAACGTAAGACTGCCCATGAGCTCTGAGGTTTTATACTTAATGGTATGAAATAAAAATCATTTTCAAAATGCATGCTGTTGATCTTAATGTGAACATTTCATTGGTCTATGTTTATCTATAGCTATCTATCTATCCATCTAATTTTATTTTTAATGTTCAATAAAAATGTCATAACTAGATCTTCCAGTGAAACAAAAGACTTCTGTCTGGTCTGGTGACAAATGCAAGACTTCTCCAATGATTTGTCAGCTTAAACTCTGCCTCTTTTCCTACTAAACCCTTTAATCCCACCAATCAACAACCGACAGAACAGCTGGCGGCAAATGTTGAGCTCTATGGAAGTATCATGCTCTTTTGTCTTTGATAAATAACTAATTATTAAGGTAATGCAGAAAGGCAATTTTATCTGCAGTAGGGTTAGAAAATATTATACGTGGGCTACAAATTATATGGATGACATGATAGGAGCAGATAAGATACAAAAAAAAACAATGGCTTTTATGATATTGCTCATTGACCCTTGAAGCATTGCCTCGGAGAGATCTCCGTATTTTGTGAACTTACAAATAAACAGCTACATAATATTATTTAGCCTGTGTTCATGCTCTATATGTGGTCACTGGTCATGGAAACTAATACTGATGTATCTGAAAGTAAAATACACTCTGCATACAGTCTTGTCACCTTTACTTAGTGTGGGAGCAGTTCGTCATAGCACCCCACCTGCCAAAACACATTATATGAACAGAAGAAAGGGGCAGTATACACAGACTTTTAGAGATGAAAAGCACCACACCTCGACATGTGATGCAATCTAAACTGTCAGCCTTCCAAACTTATATACTGATGAATAAGATGTTGATTTCAGACAGGCCTCAGCTGGGCCTATACAATCATGCTCTGCTCAGGGGCCAGGGCAGAAAAAAGGGCTTTTGTTAGCCCTAATTTTTAAGAATGTGAATGTCCTACATTAGAATATAAAAACAGCTCTATCCACCAGTTAGTTTCTCAACAGGCCTTGACTTCACACTCGAAATCATCACAACACCTAAACCTGTAGAAGTTTTACTTTCTATAAAGCAAAAGTCCACCCATTATTAATTGTGTGTGTGCTTGTGTGTGTGTGTGTGTGTGTGTGTGTGTGAGAGAGAGAGAGAGAAAGAGAGAACAATACACAATACTATATTATGCAAACCACTATATTATGAAAATTTAAAGATAACTATATATAGTGGTGTACAGTTCAGTTAACTTTAATTTAGCATATTGTTCTCTCTCTCTCTCTCTCTCTCTCTCTATATATATATATATATATAATAGGCTAACTGAGACTTGTTATAGCACTTATATATCATTGCTCTTTTGTTGTTTTTGATTGCTTCCATTGTCCTCATTTGTAAGTCGCTTTGGATAAAAGCGTCTGCTAAATGACTAAATGTAAATGTAAATGTAAATATAATATTGCATTATTAAATATAATATAAGTAAAACTATTTACTTACCATAAAAGAATATCTTATACATCACACTGTATACATTATATCAACAAATATATCCAAACATGCATTTTATCCCACAGAACAGTTACCGTTTTTAATGCACAGCATTATGGGTGGATCTCTAAAAATGCTAGCTGGAAGAAGACTTAAGTGAGCTTAAAATAGCGCAGTCACATTCTTGCAGGAATTACAGAGCAGAAAGCGCAGAAACGTCTGCGTAACAGAGCACTCAACAGCTTTATTACTATTTTAATAGTTGAAAACGTCAAACAGAGCGCATATATAATGTAAAAGAGTATATGTAACTTACAGTTTAAGCCGCTTCCCGTCACTTCCTATGTACGGTGTACCTCTGAGCTCGAGCGTGAGACACGCAGCGTAATATTTAATGAGGTGGGTGGGACTCATTCTTTCCATGACTGTGCCAACACCAAACAATCTTTAACTAAACACAAAACATGTGACTCTTTCGTACGCCATGACTCACGGTGTTTGGTAATAAAGGAATGACTATTGTTGTCTTTCCATAAGTCTGTCAAATATGACCCAACCTATTGTGGGGTGTAGTTACAGTTTAAAAGAGCAGCTGTATGAAATGCGATGTATGCGGTGTGTTTTGCTGCTGCTGTTTTTATTTATTTATTTTTTTTTTTATTTAAATATATTTAATACAATAAATATGTGATATATTCTAGCACAAATAACAAAACATTGGGTGGCTCTAAAAATGGAAGTTTGCCCAAGAACACGCCCTAAAGTCAGGCACGCCCATCAGTGCGTGCGTATGACGTCCGTGTACGCGTGTTTACAGTATTTAGGAAAACTCGAGTTCATAACTGTTCCATTTAATGTTGAAAGTGTGATTTTTTTTGAGGGTTCTCTCGTGGCTTTTCGTATAGAGTACAGAGCTGGTTATCTGAGAAAAAGATAGCTGTTCTGAACTTGTCCTTTGTAGATACAGTATTAAATATGGGAACGATGAAGAAGAATATAGGTTTGATTAGTAGTACTTGATTAGTGGTATTTGTTGTTGTTGTTGTTTGCTAGTTAAATATTTACACAAATATAGATTTTTAAGTCTCCCGTGTTTGTAGTCTTTAAGAATTCTTTGATACAATACCTAAAAAGCTGTCAAATAATAAGAATAAAAAAATAAGATAAATATAATTCGTTATAATATTTTGTACTCCTGTTTGATAAGGCTGTTTCTGTGATTTTAGCCTGTCTGGAAATTTTTGATTATTGCGTGTGTGTGTGTGTGTGTGTGTACAAAGTGCCTAACCTGAAGTGATCATCATTTACAAACATAATGAAGTAAATTAGCCCAGTTATTAATGGCTGAGAACTTTTTCCTCAACATGAGTCCAGCATTTCTTTGACTGTGTGCCATTGTCATTTCCTCACAATAGCGCAACAGTTCACTTTTAGAGCCTGTGATGTATGATTGATTTCACTATCATGGTTTAACTCAGATTAAAAATACTTTCACAACTTTATACTTCCTTCATGTACCCTATGGTGTTGATTAATTAGTTAAAATAATTACTAAAATTTGACAGACCACATCCATTTCAGGCCTCTTCTAAATATGCAATCATTGCTACATCGTCTGCAAGGAGATTGCATGATAATTATATTGAGGAAGTGCTCTGTAGAAGAAAATGTGTACTTCCTCAAGTGATCACAGCAGTGATGCAAGTCTAACATAATCTGATATCTAAGAAAAGGCTGTATTTTTTAAACTGTGGAAATGATGGATTTGTTAAGCTCATATGGCTAAATAGCATGTTTACAAGACACAAACATTTTATATATTTCATACTGAATTAGAAAAATTCAAAGTGTATTAAATATTTACAATACATTTACATTCATTTGTATGTTAAAAATCAAACAAAAATGATAAAATAATTCTAAGGTTTCTCAGTAGATTCTGATATTCGTGGAATAACACAGGCCCCTACGGATAAGACGAGAACAGCGGTGTTCCTTGCTGACTGGTGAGCCAAGTAAACACCAAAAGTCACCTAAGAACAAGAGCAGAGGAGAAAAGAGAAGTAACGTAATTTTCATATTCTGGAAATATAATTTCTGTCTTCGTGTAAAAGCAATCAAAGGAAGAAAACATGAATAAGGAGTTTTGTTTTTACAGACCTTTCCACTTTTGCATTCAGAAAGAGACCGAAGGGGTTCCTGGGTCCTAGTGGCTGATTTCTGATCAACTCCAATCATCTGACAGCGGCTACATCTCCTAATCACCTTAAACAAAACATCAAGAAAAGACCTGTGCATTTGTTTAAATTCTGGCTGATTATGACTGTGTCTATTACATCAGCTGTTTTCAAGTTGTGTCATGCCATGTTCCTTCATTCACACTATCATGTCTTTAACATACCCAATATAACAAAAACATAATAATAAATAATGAAGAAGTATATTATATATACGTAGAGTACTGGCTGACAGAAATTTAAAAAGACAGACTAAACAGCACTTTCTTGAAGAAGAAGGTACTGTACTGTATTGGTCAGTTGCAGCTGGCATTACTATACCTGGTGGCGATATGTTCTTGCAGAAAAGACACGCTGACTCTGTTAATAAGCAGAAACTGACCCTCGTTCACTAGAGAGAGAGCAGTGGCACCACAGTCCCCCGTTGGACATGAAGACATCATTAAGGTAAATTGCTTGCCATTATAGGGACGTATACAAACAAATGAAATAATTGACATACAGTACAAATGTAGAGCTACAGTATATAATGTGCACAGCACACCTCTGGGGTGCGTTTCCCGATAATGTTGTCTCTTAGCATACTACAAAGATTCTAAAGGTATACCTTAACTAAACTGTCCATGGCTCTGGTGCTGAATTGGTTGATATCGGAAGCTCGAGAATCGATTATTCACTCGAGAAAGTAAGAAAGTTGCGTTCTTTATAAAAGAAGCACTTCAGAAATAACATTCAACCTCATGCTCAATTGTAACATGCCTCAACCCTGGCAGTATGCCTACAATGGAATATGAAGGGTCATTTATATTATCATAATATATTTGCAATAGTGTCTTCATTTACTCCACAACCAGAATAAAGGTCCGCGAGCTGAGACTCGAACTCTGCTATATGTCACGAGGCTATCAGCTCTGATGTCTCAGACGTTTCTAGCATGAGGAAAAATATGTTTACTTAACATAATCAATCCAAATACAAATGTTGTATTTTACCTTTTGCTCGCCCAAATTTCATATCCCACAGGAATTCAGGTTCTTGCACAATGCAATGATATAAAATAAAAAAATTTTTTTGGGTGGGCTTGTGTTTTATCTTCATACCTGTCACCACAAACTTTGCTTTGGGATGTTCTCAGATCTGAATTCGTTAGATTGGTCTCCAAGGGAACGGTGACTGCCTCCATGCCTGAGACAGGAGAGAATACATTACTTGAGCATATTATTGGAGAGAATACATTATTTTAGCTTAGCATTGAATACATTAGAATATATTACTTAAGAATAAATATCATTAATAATCTGAATTTTGACCACATAATGACAGACATGAACAAATACAAAAAAACAAAGCTCATTTTTTTGAGCATTACTCTTGAAAAATAAAAATGTGGTTTGTTTTATAGTATCTTTTTTCACATCCAAAAAGGTGGCATGGTATCGTCTGATGTCATTGTACTATGGCACTTCAACAGCACTTGAAAAGGCCCTTTCTACTAAATATTTAGGCTCTTAAAAGGTGTATTTTATTTACATAAATCTCATGAGATGTCTGTAGTTGTGATGTGCTCTGACCTGAGACCTGCAGCTGCAGTGTGTTAGAGGCCAGACAGATGACAGGACGGATGAGACACAGCTTTGGCTCCCTTTTTTGGCTAAAACAAACTCCATTTTCATTCACAACCATCCACACACGGTCATACAACAAACCCTGTGGTCCCAGTGGCCACTCTGTCACCTGTTAGGTCAATCACAACAACAGAGTACTTGCCATGAAAACTGGTATCATAACAACAACCTGCTTTTCATTGTCAGCACAGAAGGATTACCACACAGCTTTCTGTACCTCAAAGGATGCGCATGATTTGACAGGATAGATGAAGAGATTTGTTAATGTATGGCTACTGCCATTGTTCTTCTTTCCTTCTTTTGACACAGTGTCTTCAGATGGTGTTATTCTCTGAAGGAGTGATAACTTGTCCATTCTCATGTCCTCGTTGGCCATTTGGTTTTAATGGTAGGTCATAAGATGCTGCAGACTTCATAGGTTCAGCTGACTTTAGCTTGGTTAGTCTCTTTTGGTCCAGGATTAGTGGTTTGTCCACAAAACAGTTCACAACAAACCGAAGAAAGTTCTGGCAGTCCTCAAAACTAGACATATATCCAAAAGACACACGAATTGATCCTGTGGCACATCCCTCAATCAGATCACAGATGTGATCGGCCTTGAGAAGAAACTTGTATTAACAATAATTTCAAAATCCTTTTATTTCTTCCTTTCAATTTCTGTCTATCTGTCTGTCCAATTATTTCTATCTATCTATCTGTCTATCTATCTATCTATCTATCTATCTATGTATCTATCTATCTAACTATCTATCTATCTATCTATCTATCTATCTATCTATCTATCTATCTATCTATCTATCTATCTATCTATCTATCTATCTATCTATCTATCTATCTGTCTGTCTGTCTTCTGTCTGTCCAACTATTTCTATCTATCTATCTATCTATCTATCTATCTATCTATCTATCTATCTATCTATCTATCTATCTATCTATCTATCTATCTGTCTGTCTGTCTGTCTGTCTGTCTGTCTGTCTGTCTGTCTGTCTGTCTATGTAGTTATGTATCTATCTGTCTGTCTGTCTGTCTGTCTGTCTGTCTGTCTGTCCAACGTTTCTATCTATCTATCTATCTGTCTGTCTATCTGTCTGTCTGTCTGTCTGTCTGTCTGTCTGTCTGTCTGCCTATCTATCTGTCTATCTGCCTGTCTGTCTGTCTCCATCCATCCATCTCCCTCCAAATATTTCTATCTATCTATCTATCTATCTCTCTATCTATCTCTCTTTCTATCTATCTATCTATCTATCTATCTATCGGTACAACTATCTATCCATCCATCCATCCATCCATCTGCCTGTCTATCTTTCTGTCCATCCACTTGTCCATCTGTCTTTCTAGCGAACATCAAAGTTTGTACTGGCGAAAATTCACTTACATGCAAACTCGTCTTCAGGTTTTGGTTGCTGATAACCAGATAATGTTGGCAGGCTCCCGTGTTGCTGAAACAGCCTGTGCGGATATGAATGTTGAAGAGACTGGCCATTTTGTCCACCTGTCAAAAACAAACAAACAAACAACAATAAGCAAAGGCATTCAGTAATGAACATGTTCTAATTCTTACATTTTCTTTATTATTTAAACACATTGTATATTTGTAATATTTGTTTATAAATATACTTTTTTTTACAGGTTATTAAAATGAATTTGAAGACAACATGGCAGTTCCTGACTGACCTGAGAATAATTGTGTAAATAAGTGTTTCAAAACCATGATGGAGAGAAATGATGTCAAGGAAGGAGATTGTACCGTCCTCAAACCTGATAAAGTAATTACACGTTAAACAAATTATGACAGGTAGCCTGCTTGCCAACAATTAAAGTTCAAATTCTTCCTGTAATGTCATACCTGCTGACTACATTTGGCTTTGGTACAAAATAGTCCTCTGCCACAAGATAAGCCTCCGCTGTCCCTCCTCCAAAGTAGGTTTTTCTCAAGACCTCAGCAGCCTCATTCCTCACCAGCAAGGCTCTGAGTCCAGTCGGGAAGCCGAACATTTTGTAGAAAGATATTGGCACAAAATCAGCGGGATATTGGCATAGATCCAGAGGTGAGCAGCTTACAAAACAGGCAGCGTCGAGGAGAACAGACCATCGACCGGGGTGCTCACATGCTGGATAGAGCTGCTGAGACTGAATTCCCTTCACATAGCTCAGAGGATACTTTCTGCCTGAGAAGTTACTCTGGGCAGGATAACAGAAAAGATGAGGTGCAGAGCTCTCCTCCTCTCCATTTGTCTGTGTCGGGGGTTTTCTCACTCTTGTTTCCACTTCGTGAGGCAGAACAGAAACTGTGCCAACTCCCTGGAGTGCGGTCACACCGCGAATGCCCACCACAGAGGTGTGGTTGTCAGTGAGGTAGCAGAACTGACGTCCCAGCCCTTCATTTGACCTGGCCTTCCAGCGGAAAGTGTCAGCCACTAATTTCAGTGCTGCAGTACATCCTGACGTGAAAATCACAGAGTAATCTTCGGGACATGTATTACAATGTTCCAGTATCCTGCAGGGGTTCAAAACAAAGAGCTACCTTAGCTTATCTTATCTTGGCTCTTCATCTATATATCATAACAAATCATATCAGATCTTGAACAAAACCTTATTATACTAATAATACTATTTAAAATTTTACTAAAGCTGAAGCCTCAATTCAGGTTAGTTTCAAATCTTTTTGTTCCTTCCCCGATTTATGTTTTGCTTTCTTCTTGCAGTGTTATTTTATTATTATTTATGTACAGCATTTATTCCTATTTTGAATAAGCTTTTATTTTTATATTTTTAGTTGTCATTTCAATTACAGTTTAATTTTTTAGCAATTTTGCTTGTCGTTTTTATAGTTTTTATGTTTTATTTTTATATTTTATACATTTATATTACTTATTTTAATATTTATATTTAACTTTCATTTTCATTTGTTTTAGTAATTTAAGTACTTCAGCTTTATTTCAGTTAGTTGTCAAAGCAGCTGTGTGTGTGTGTGTGTCCAACTCTTTCCTATCTATTATATTGCTCTTGTATCTACTTATACCGCATATGCATCATTATATCTAAAAATACATTTAAATAATAATGATATTTCTCTGATATGACCCACTGAAAGGTCAGATGGTGTGAAAGTGCTTACCTTTCCACAGTGTCTACTGCTGGGATAATGACTGTGAGGATTGCCTTACAAAGAAAAGTATGTTACAATTTAAATCAAAATTAAATTAACTCACAATAAAAATTCCTACATATAACAAAGAAAAAAAACTAAAACACCACAAACATTCCCTGAAATATCATCATAAAATCCTTAAATCCGAGAATCAGGAAATAGCGAGGATCAAGGTATGTAACACCTTAAAAGAGAACGACAAAAACAACAAAACATAAACAAACACAAGACGCAACCTTACATCTAGAACAACATAACAACAAGCCTTCTTTCTAACCACATGACAACAATTAAAGAGAAATAAACGCTTTGTAGCGCTACAGACCCACAATCTCAACAGTTGGAGAGGGCAGTGTTTATGTGTCTACATAATTGGCTATTTGCTAAATAAAGCAAAGGTTCCTATGTACAGTATGTGCCCTTTAAAGCGTGAGAGTATTAGCAGCACCACATGCAGGTTTTGTCAAGTTACTGAAGGTGAAGGGGGTTAAGGAAGGAGGTTGATTCTGATTGGTTGAGCCGCGTTCGAAGCTGTTGTAAATTACACTACAAACCACTGATCTATATATTCTCTATAAGTACTACAAACATACACCTTTGTTTACTTCCGTGTGTTGCTCAACGACCACTTTGTTGGAACCACAGCTGTTTCTGAGGAACTACATTGTTTGGTGGAAGAATACTGTTTTTATTGATATCATTACACTTTATTTGCTCTGTTTTATTCTGTGAAACCTTACTACGTATGTGGAATAACCGTTTTATAAAAGCAATAAGCCCCGTGAAGCTGTGGTTTACAGTGAATTTATAACAGCTACGGGAGTAACAGCTAACAATGCCCCTTAGCTGTTATACATTCACTGTAAACCACGGCTTCACAGGGCTTATTGCTTTATTATAATAACAGTTCTATTAGCAATTTTGGGATTTATATAGGCCTACATGGATAGATAGAGTGCATAACCATTGTGGAAACAGTATTCACTGACTGTTTTAAAATTTTAGTACTATTTATGTATTTTTATACATATTTTAAAGTAGTTTATTTGTATATTTTTAGTTTTTTAGTAATGTTTGCTTTTTTATTTGTGTGTTTTTGTCATTTTTATTTTATTTATTTTTTAAATTTTTTAGTTTATTTTTAGTATTTCAGTACTTAAACTTTTTTTAAAGTTAGTTGCCAGGGCAACATTTCTCATTTTTGTTTAGTTTTTCATCTTGTATTTATATTTAAATTTATTTCAAAAACTGTGATAGTTTTGGTTTTAGTTCATATCAACATGTTTGTCATGTAACAGACTCTTAGTACTTGATTTCACACTATTTATTAACAAATATGCAGGGAGGTAAGGGCGATCCACAGAGACATTGTTCATTTCCATCCCAGACAGCAGGCAGTGATTAAATATGCCACTTCTGCTCCACTAATTCATTCACTTTGAAATTCTGCTGCCGAGCAGAGTGCATCTTTTTCTGTTAAAGGGCCACATTGTTTTCACAGGACTTTGGCCTCATTAGCAGGAGTAGATGCTCAGTGTGGGGGAGGGGAAACCGGCCACAGAGACATTGTGTCTTTCTGTCCATAATGATGTGACACAGTCAATTTGGAGATGCTTTTGTTGATTGGGGGTGCCAGCAAAACATGTGGCATTTTCTTCTTCTTATGTGTCCTTCAAAATGTCATTATCCATGCATGCATGTGTCTCACCTAGGTCTTCCCTGCCATAATGGACCATGTATTTCACGATGAGTCTCACAGTTAGACAATTCTGTCTTACTTTTTTGTGAATATTTTGCCAGACCGTGTCAACTTGCAGTTTCAACAAAGTATGGAAAACCTGTTGTCTTCTGTTCTTCTTGGGATTCCCTAATGCATCCGTTCCCAGGGATGAAGGTGCTGCGACATCAACTACGTGAGTATTAAGAACTGAGCGAGCCTCCGGGCTCACGTAGCCTGGGCTGAAGGCTTATCAGAGGCTAAGCCAGAGGGGAAAAAAACAGTAAAGCTAGTCTCCAACGATCAGAGGTACAGGCACAAGGCCATCTGTCCATTCTCTGAATACAACTGACAACAAAGGAGGGCAACTCCGCACTCAGGGAATCATACACACTCTGAAGCCTCAAACGTGAACTCATCCTGGACTGACAAAGAAAGAAGAGTTGGATAAGAATTTAAGTGGCATCTTTCACGCTGTCTCAACCTCCATCGCTTCTCAGGTCAGTTTGCTAACTTCAACCCAAAGCTGCTCGTCACGCTCAGGGACTTCAATAGGACAGGAACAAATAGGCATATTAATGCTTTTCTGGCAGCAACAGTGCTCTTGTTTCAACTTTGACAAAAGGAAAACTGTTATATCTTTCATATACATTATGCATATTATGTGACTGTATATACACTATATGACACTTTATATCCTTGTTTATGCATTTACATATAATAATGCAGTATAACACTATATCTATACAAATATAATTTATAGCTAAATTATGTTAATGTTAATAATACACACACATATATATATATAAATTATGTTCATGTAAATACATATAAAAGTCATTCTAGTTCTGACGCTACATAGACTAACACTTGTTAAAGTTGTTTATAAATTTTCATATATTTATAATAATGCAATATAACTAAATCTAAGCAAATATAATTTATAAAGGTATATATGTGTTTGTATACACATACATACCTATCTATAAATAAATAAAATAAATCTAAATTACGTTGAGGTTAATACATATAAATGTCATGTTTCAAAAATAATGCTCTAGGTTTGGGCTGTAATATTACATATTATTATTGAATGGACCTATTTATTTACAGACTTTTGGTAATATATCAAAATAAGCGTTTTTTTTTTTTATTATTATTAAATTTAGTTTGAATAGTTAATTGCAGTGTATTGAATTCACAATAGTATACCATGTAAACAAAAACAATGACAAAGGCTTGGCCATTACAAACAGAATGATCATTTCTGAACACTAATCTGACCCACCATTTACATTGCACATTAACATTTCAATGGTAGTTGCATAAATTATTTAAATTCCTGATTCATAAACACATTTGACATTTGAAAAACAACGTGTGTGATATCTATATTGGGGCTTATTAGTGCTATGCTATATGATGGCAGAATGCTTTCAGATGCCTGTTGACAAGCTTTGGAAGGACAGAAATGGGTCAAATGGGTTTTAGCATTATCCAAACAAATCCGGGCCTACAGGATTAGACAGGATGGTAGCAGTGTGTTTGATGCATTTACCTGATGAAACAGCACTGAACTAATATCCACACAAAAGAACAGGCTTTTTACACCGTTTGTTATTATTTCATATTAAGAATGCTGAATCTATAACTCACTGCGTAACTTCCACATAAGGAGTCTTGTTCATGATTAAAATTGAATTCTCTGTCTTTGAGAATGCTTTAACAAATAACCCTCTTACTGGCTTCGATATTAAACAGAAGCAAAACAACTAATTATATACACAGTATAACATTTGTTTCTCTTCTAGTCTATTTTATCTCTTTAGCAAGTCCCTCTGCTGCTGGAGTGTCATGGAAAGAGGGACCACATTTCATTTAACAGCTAATGTAAGTCTGAAAACATTTCAAAAGCAGTAGTTTTCAAAGAGACCTAACAAATGAAAGCACTGGGACTCAATTAGAATAGATGTCTTTGTGTTCTCACTTAAATAAAGAAAATGCATTCATTTATTGCTCGTAGCTGCAGGGCCTCATTAGAGGAATATGAGGACTGGATAAGGCATTATTAAAGGGAAATTTAAGACAATCTCCTAACTCTTCCTCTGATCTAGCACTGCCTTATTTTTTAGTTTTTGCTCATGAATGTGCTCTGTGATCTCATCTGGCTTAGAATCGATTTAGATGGCGATAAGCTCGGTTTTAAAGTGAGGAATGTGGGAACAGACGACTCTCTGATAAATTAATGGGCCTTGTTAGACATGGTCACACAAACGTCACTTGATCCAAAGGCCTGGAAAGACACAAGTGGCTCTTTTTGAGTCTTATCAAACACGGTCACACCATTTCTATTAAAGCAGAGCCATTAGAGAGGTTAGAGGCAGGACCCCGCTCACCCGCCTGAAGGGAAATAATGCCCAACTTAATGTCAGAGCACAGCAACAGGTACCTGCAGCCAAACAAAATAAACACATGACCGAATAGACATTTATGGCTAATAAAGGTAATAGCAAGGATTATGAGTTAGCAAGACTGAAATGTTTGCTCACTGAAATTCATCTCATATCTTTTCTGACTGAACTGGTAAATTTGTCTGTTTGTGTGCACAGAGACAGTCTGTTTGAAGCATCTAGACCCAAGAGAAGAATGAATATGAATGAGAAGGAGGGAGGAGTATGTGAGGGAGGGCTAAATGTCACCCTCACCATCCGCCTACTAATGCATGGCAAGGTAAGACACATCTCAGATCCTCACAGAGCTGTGCTTGTTTTGTATTCAGCCTTGATTTGCAAGTGGATCCAGTCAAGCAATGAAACCAATACTTGAAAAAGATTTATGAGTAATGATCATTATAGATTATAGATCCTCAGTGTAATTGATTATAAAATGTTGTCTTTTAGATAACATCATCAGAAATAGTACTGACAGCATACAGTGGTACAGTATATAGTTGTCTGGGTCTGAAATAATGTCACAATCTTATAAAATTTATTCCTGTGATGAAAAGCTGAATTTTCAGTGTCACATGATCCTTAGGAATCATTCTAATATGCTGATTTGGTGCTCAAGAAACATTTCTTATTATCAATGTTGAAAACAGTTGTGCTGCTTAATATTTTTGTGCAAACCATGACAAAGTATCATTCAATATTTGGGGGTTAAAAAAGGGTTGAACATACGTGCACTTACCTGTACTTACAGTGTACATACATAAGTACTGGAAAATAATGACATGGGTTAGGGTTAGGTTTAGGAGTAGATTCAGGGTTAGTATCTAATTATTGCCCAGGTATTGTAATTACTATAACAAGTACATAGCATGCACATGCGGAACAGGACTGTAAAATAAAGTGAAGTAAAGTAAAAAAAAAAAAAAAAATTAGATTAATACTTTTATTCAGGAAGCACACATTAATTTGATTAAATGTGACAGTAAAGACTTTTATAATGTTACAAAAGATTTATATTTCAAATAAAATTCTAATTCAAATAAATGCGCTTTTGATCTTTATAATCATGAAATAATCCTTTAGAAATGTATTAGTTTCTATAGAAATATTAAGCAGCAAAAATAGTTTTCATTGTAATAAGAACATATTGACAGCTACACTTCTTGTCACTTTATGCTGTCAATAATCTGTCTAATTTTGTCATCTAAAAGAAAACACTAATGCAATCATTTAGATTAATCAAGATTTTGTTTGTTTTTTGTGTGTCTAGGAGGTTGGAAGTATCATTGGGAAGGTAAACTATTATCAGTATTATCCTGATAATTGCATTATTGAATTACAGTTTTTCTCAGTCGCTTTGGTGCGTTTTTCACATCATCCCTAACATGTGCAAAATAATAAGTGCATTTCTCAGAACAATTTGTACAAACTGCAATATACAATAGATATGTTTCTAAAGCTAGTCAGTCACTAAAAATCCTTAGTACTCTCTCAAAAGTAAATATTTATGCCAACGATCATGTCATGCCATCAGAATGATAAGTCATTGAGTCATTGTTCACGAACAAGCTCGTCAAAATGTTTAGGCATGTTGTCAAAACTGTGTACTTTGACAGTATTACCAGATGTAAACTTAGGCTACAGTTTGGATGACAGTTTACCGTATTGAAAATGCACAAGGCTGCACTTCTATGGCATATATCAATTTCATAAGTACCATTTACATATTACTGTATGTGGTTATTGATTGAAAGAGACAAAAGAGATTTTGTTTTTCATAGCTTTTACTAGTGATACTTTATGAAAGAAAACAACAGAATAATTTACAGTAAAAAAAAAGACAAGGGGCACAAAGGAAAATAAAAACTAAATTAGAAAGAAACACAGGAAACACCCCTAAGGCACAACTTTGCACCCAGCACTGTTCTAGTGCTGTCTCTACACATCCAGACGTTCCTGTCTGTCGGCCCACATATTCTCATCCACATCACACCGGATATTTTCCCTTCCAATGCAACGTGGAAAGAATCTTTTGGAATGCCTTATCCATCCTCTGCAGGCGTTACTGTGATGTCCTCACATGCTGCATCCATTGCAGCCAGCAGGGTCATCTGTGTGTGTGGCTGACGATCGTACACCTTCCACCTCCATGCTGAAAAGAACTCCTCGATTGGGTTAAGGAATGGTGAATAAGGTGGGAGGAATTCTATGAGCATCCTCGGGTGGGTCACAAACCATTGCCTTATGATTGTTTGATCGATGGAAACTCACATTATACAAATGACCACATACTTTGGCAAATCCTCGCTAAATAGACCCCTCTCATCATCAGGGATGAAAGCCCTGTAGAGAGTCTCTAAAAAGCTGTTTAGTAGATGCTGGGTGTTGTATGGCCCTATAAGGGGGATATGGGTTAGGACACCATGCTCCGAAATAGCAGCACACATGGTGATATTTCCTCCCCTTTGGCCTGGCAAATCCACAGTAGCTCTGTGACCGATGACATTCCGACCCCGCCTTCTGCATTTGGTCAGGTTGAAGCCAGCCTCATTCACGTATAAAAAGTTGTGAGAGGGTTCACTTGATTCCAACTCCATTATACGCTATATCCCAGAACACACAGTTGAATATTGTTTTGGTAAGGAAGATTAAAATGTACATATATTGCATGTCCTTCCACATCAATGTAAATGTGTACAGTTTATGCTTACTGTACTATGTATCACTATAAAATGTTGCTGTAAATTAGTTGTACATAGATATATGTTTTTTACCTGTACATACTGGTACCGTAGCTCCTTAACTCTGTCCTCATTCCTTTGGAATGGTACACGGTACAGCTGTTTCATACTCATCTGGTTTCCTGTGCAGCACCCTGTCGATGGTTGAGATGCTAACCGTATGGATGTTTTCAAAGACATCGTTGTCTTCTATAATGGTCCTTTGTATTTCCCTGATCTCATAGCATTGTTTCCTCGGACCATGGTGCAAATAGCCTCCTCCTGTTGAGGTGTGAAAAGGCGTCCTCTGCCACCGGTTTGAGGTAATCTTGCGGTCCTATGTAGGGACAAATGCAGTGATGCATCGCACACTTTCACAAAGACAAAAATTATGCGAACACACATTTTACTGTAAAGCATACAGGTGGGTGCATGTAAGGTGCAGTATGTATCTGTATAGAGCATATTTCTGTATGCTGTGAAATACAAGTGGATTACTGTAATGTGAAGCATTATAGGAAGTAAACAGTATACTGCTTATATACAGTAACAGTGCACTGTACATTGGTGGACACACCTGTTCTCTCTTCGAAACGTTTTGAACTATTGAGGACACGGTTGATCTCCCAATATTCGGCTGCACCCTTCAACCCTCTTCAGCCATAGTAAGGCCATGATTGACAACATGGTCTACAATAGTGGCTCTTATGTCATCAGATATGCGCCTATGTCCTCTTCTGCCTCTTCCTCTGTTTTGCCTTCCACCACGCATCCTTGCTCCTCTTCTTCCTCCTCTTGGCTGTTGACCCTGTTCGTTTCCTGGTCCATCCATTATTGGTAAATTGCAACTCTGTGCTGTGGTCTGTCTATATATGATTCCCAGTTGATTGTTCATGAGATGCACCTTTGACAACTGGTTGATTGGTTGATTGAACAACACTTTACATTCCTTGAGTGAGGGTCAATTTCACCTGCACAATTCATCAATTCACGTTTTTGTACAAAAGGTCTAATAGAAATGTGTAAAACTATGCTTGACAGCTTATGACAAATAGTTCAACAATTCTGCATGTAATGGCTTATGCAAGGAACTAATGCCTAGATGTTTTGAGGGGTAAGACTATTGCAAAGAGAACTATATAATACATTTTGAGCAACATGACATTAGCAACTGATAATGTAGGAAACCCACAGATAAATGTGCATAATCAATTGGATGAATGTACAAAAGCAATCGCAACTTGTTCAAAAGAATGAGAATCTGGTTTTATGATGTGTATAAATTACTAGATGATGTGGAGTTTGTACAAGTAGTTTTGAGAATTTCTTTTCTGATTTGAGAAATGCACCAAAGCAACTGAGAAAAACTGTAAGCATAACTTTGGGTCTTTATTCTTTGGCATTCCTAAGCACTTTTTACTGTGTTTAAAAATGGCTAACAATCTAATTATAATCTGCTATGATTTTCCTCTTATTTTGTTTTAGAAAGGAGAGACTGTCAAAAAAATGAGAGAGGAAGTAAGTGCTACATTGATCTTCATGATCAAATAGGACTTTCATTTAATTCTGAATATCAAAAGCTTATTTTATATTTCACATACTAAAGTTTTTAACTTTTTTTTTTTATAAACTATGGACTGTTGCCTTGATATTATATGCAGTGCATAATTCTGACAAGCTGTGTAAAGATGAAATTCATTTGGGTGGCCACATGTATATCGAAAATTAGACAGCAGAAAACAGCCTGGAATCATTTTCAGTTTGAGCAAAATCATCTTATTATCTGCATGATCAGTTCAATGGTATTTAACTGGCAGAGAGTGCAAATGTAAGCCTACAGGAGAGACTGATCAATTAAATGTAATGCAGCACAAAAACTCTGCTTTTCTCTGTGGATTTAGAGTGGAGCCCGCATTAATATATCTGACGGTTCCAGTCCAGAGCGCATTGTCACCATTACCGGATCATCTGAAGTCATCTTCAAAGCCTTCGCCATGATCGCAGAGAAATTTGAGGAGGTGGGTGGGATTTTCCCAGTAATAAGCGTTAATGTTAAGGGTGATTTGATGCATTTTAGTACACTGCAAAAATATTAATGTGGATTTACATGGCAACTATTTGCCATACTTTCACATTGATTTTACAGTAGTAGTTATACAATTTATTACAGTAACATTATTACTGAATACAGTGAATTCACAGTGAACAGGAGCCGGAAATGGGTTATATAAAAGTAGTATGCTATTGAATCACAAATGTCGGTGTCTGCATTATAGTGATCTTGTATATTTAGACATTAACTGTAATAGTGTGATGTCCACAGTAATACGCCTGCAATGCATCCATTAATTATGTGGTTGCATTCTTTTTTTTTTTTTTACTGTTTGATATATTATGCTTGGCTACTTGTTCATTTTAAATTATGTTTACTTTTAAGATTACTTTTTAATTTTTAGAGGTAATGGGTTTTAAATGCAGAGACAACAACAACTTATCTCACCACAATAGCATTGCTAAACCCTCCTCCATTAACTGTTCATAAAATTATAATATTTCTATTACTTATAATGTTGATGCGTATAGTGAAGTTTGAGTAATGAGTCAATCACTTGCTTTGTATTCTCCATGTTGCACAGTGCAACCAATTGTGTTCTGTAAAACAACACCATTACACTGGCTTTTAATGAAATGAATTAAAAGTAAATTAGGTCCCAGCCAAAGAAAATGCTAATGGTGACTTAACAACTATTGCCAACTATTAACACTTTGTTATTTTCTTATTACATTTATTTAGTTTAACATTTTTTATATTGCACAGCAAATTAGTCAGTATTTTATTTCATTTCAAAAACTGTCAACTTGTATTCCTGCAATAGTTTTTTCTACCATATATACTTGTTTTTATTTCAAAATGACACAATGACTTGACACAATTGCGCTTCTTTGTGATGCATATGCATCTCTTTCAGGATATCCTGGCATCCATGATCAACAGCACTGTGACAAGCAGGCCTCCTGTGACACTGCGCCTCGTCTTCCCCGCCAGTCAGTGCGGTTCACTCATTGGCAAAGGAGGCTCGAAGATCAAAGAGATCAGAGAGGTAGATATTCTAGGTAGAAGTTTAATTGTTGGCAGATGCGCCGGGTTTGTAATGCAGGTCACAGCGGCTCCCAGATGATGCACGGAATGATCCGTTAAACAATTAGTTTCCGTTTCCTCAGCGGCAGGCAGAAACACTTAACATCAGCATGATTGATTGTCCTCATCAAGTTAGATCTTTTTATTCCTGAGCACAGGGGGCCGCTCGATTCATGCTTCCGCTAAATCCCCACGTTATGAGACGGCTGCAACCCTGAGCTGTAATTTTGTAAACTCTTGAACTCACTCACTTTTCCTAAAACTTATCTATTCATGGCTTTCATTGATGGAAAACCAAGCAATTCATCTCAAAAGTGAAACCATTCATTTTCATTTAGCTGTTGAAATTGACATGAGGACAGTGACTTTTGCTCGAAGGCTTTGTTTTTTATTTGGCTGGTGGATCACATTGAATAAATATAGCTGTCCTCACCGCTGAGGGCTGTGAGGGGTGAACTGGCTGCTTTTATTCCCAGTTGCTATGAATGTCTAGGACAGGACGGCCCACCAAGGCCTAAATAGAGTAATATTTATATACAGTATCCAAATAGCTTGACCTAAATAACTAGCCAGACGATAACAATGTCAGTTCTAGACATGAGAATAGCTGTAATACCAAAAGGGACTGTATGGCACACTTTTTTGCTATTCACTTGGAAAAAAATTATAATAATAATCTTACAAACTCCTCAGTGCTGAGATGGAAAACGTTTCAAACTTTTGATCAGTTATCTAGTTATTTTTTAATTAGTGGTTGTATTGCAGTTGTGTTAATGCATGGATGTGGAGTGACCTTCTCCTTTTAAATGTCACTACTGAAAGAAATATGAATGATGTCATTTGTGGCTTTTCTAATCATCCTGTCCAGCATGTGTTGATTAAAAGTGTTGCTGTGTGTCAGAGCACAGGTGCCCAGGTCCAGGTGGCAGGAGATCTCCTGCCTGACTCGACTGAGAGAGCCGTGACCATCTCAGGCACCCCCCACGCAATCACACAATGTGTGAGACACATCTGCACCGTCATGCTGGAGGTCTGTGAGAGCGTCCGCTTTTTATTTGAAAATCGGTGCAATTATGCACAATTTCCCTTATGCGTAAAATGTTATTTCAAGTGGGGAATATTTTTCAGGTCTATTTCTCCTTCACACTTCATTTGTATGCACTTTCAGCGCATGTACTACATGTTAAATGTTCTTGTTTGCTTCATTAGTAACCAGCATCCAACCTTGGATGCCTTTGTTTTGCAGGATTTTCCCTGGCCCGCATTAACTTTGGGCTTTGAACAGTAAAATCCAGTGAGGCTTAACAGAGTTCTAGACGCATACTGCCTAAACGCCTTTGCTTTTGTCCTGACTGTGCTTGTCTTCCTAATTTAGTCTCCACCTAAAGGAGCCACCATTCCGTACCGACCCAAACCCACCGCGGGTGGCAGCCACACAGTGTTGTCGCAACCTCATGCTGCGTCGGTGAGTTCTCCATCTATCTCTTAATGCAGAAACCATACAATCGAAACAGCCCTTCGCAAGTATTAATGATTCCATAGTTCCCTGCAGTCACAGTGGGACGCTCTCAGTGTGGATATTTACACTACTGATTAGACTGAGATCAGCTGGTGGAATAAATCTCACCTCCAGATCCAATCAGTGATACAGTCACCAGTGGGGCCATTGGACCATGCCAAGTGTTCTTAAACATGCAGATCAGACTTGCTTTGAATCACTCAATTGGAAAGCTTGTAACTAATCATAAATACAGCTGTATATAGCTGGACTAAACAATTCGTTCATCAGTATTCCATTCTATTCTATTGTTCTCATCTTGTGAAATACGTACTCTTAAGGGTGTGTAATGTAAGTTTTGACCCTTTATTTTTGACTTCACCTCTTGGTATGTTGTCAAAAGGGCTTCTGTTGCTCATTTGACTGATCATGATGACATTTAGTTTGACTAAGGTGAGAAATGCAAAGGCTAGTTGTCCATATAATGAAAAATCATGACAACTACATCTGGTCTCTGGAAGATTAAAATGCAAAGAAACAATTTAGTTCTGTATTTGTTGCTGTGTGTGATGATGATAGCATGGAATGTTCATGTGATGCCCCCTTGTGGTTACATTAAGAAGAGCTTAACATATTTCAGTCATAATTCCACCTGGCAGTATTAATTATGTTAATAACAAAGTAGACTCAAGTAGACAGACTTTGACTTGGTGTAAAGTCTGGTCCACTTTGCAGCTTATTCTGGCCAAGAGCCACTTACGAACGCTTAAACATGAACAAAGCAGCCAACCACTGTTCGTTTTGTTTTACGTGTTCTTTAGGGGTGAGTTTATATGAAATTAATTATTTCATATAAACTACTATTGACTGTCACCCAATAACTAACTCAAAATATGGCCCAGAAATCTCGCCAAATGCAGAAACCTGATGAGCAAAATTTACTGATTATTTCACACAGCAAAATAGTTTTGCTTGTGGACAACTACTAGAAGTTTTGAAGCCACTAACCATTTCTTCTTCACAAGTGTTTATATTATCAACGTGGTACACTATTTTATTTGATAAAATCCTTTTAACCCCAATTGTTACAATTTGCATTGCATTTTAGCGATCGGCTTTCAGTTTATGATTTTCATAAAGGCTTTCTAGGTTTTTATGAAATATGCATTAAATGGACTGTGGGTGTTCCATGGGTGTGCCATATCATCTAAGACTGTGACTAATGACCAATCTGCAAATAGGCAGCTGTTATCTGTACTAACCTAAACCTAAACGTGTTATCTGTTCCACAGGCATTTGCTATTCCAGGACAGTTTGCCATTCCAACCCAAGACGTGAGTGTTAGTCACACAGGCTGATCAGTATCATTCACAGCACACTGCAGTCCCCCAGCCACATCCCACCCCTTACATAACCAAAATTCTCCCACTGCATTCCTAACACCTAAGTGCCGATATCCCTGATATGGTCTCTGCCTATGACCGCTTCTTTAATATCTAATATCACTAACACTTGTTAGTCCTTAGTTATTTAATATCCCTGGTTAAGACACAAGTAAACAATATTTGTTAACTGAACCATTCATATGTCAATGCCATAATTATAAAGGTTAAAAGGCAGTACTGTATTAACAGAGCCCTAAATTTTATGGTTAGGTTTTTTATTTTTAAATCCTAAACCTATGTAGTAAACTTCTGAAATTAATTACTGTTCACCATACAGGCAAACCATGTTAAACCGTTCATCTTACAGATTCCATTCTGTGGAAGCCAGAGTAAAAAATCTAAATAATTGTGGGATAAAGTTGAAGTAGATAAAATTTGTCAAATACTGTATATACAGTGTAGTCGCAGGTATGAAAAACAAGTTGCAATTGTGAGATATTAAGTCCCATTGCAAGATAAAGTCACAATTTGACATACAGTATAAAGTTAAATTGCAGTTGCAAGATTTAAAGTTGATGCGAGATATACTGTAAAGCTGCAGGAATGAAAAACAAAGTCACATTTGTGATATATAGCCAAATTGTGAGATTTAGTCACATTATCACATAAGAAGTAAAGCTGCCATTGCAAGATTTTAAATCAATGAGAGATAAACAGATGCAATTGTGAGATTTAAAGTCAATGCAAAACATACAGTAAAGTCGTGTTTATGATAAACAAGAGATTTAAAGTCAGTGCAATAAAAACACAGGTATAAAATATATAAATGATAGAAGGTTCAGTATTAAAAATTACAACCAAATGTGATGATGTAATCATAATATTTGCATACTGTACTGATACTGTTGTGATTGGTCTTCTTTCTTATATCAGTTTTCATTCTGATTTGTGATTGGTCTTGCATGTAACACATGTAACACTACACTGCATTGTCACACAGTCTGTTAATTCTCACAGACAGCTGGCAGAAAACCAGACGTGTGTCATGACAACAGCTTCATTTCACATACAAACACACCTTTAACTTGAACACGATTCTTTTCCCGCCTCTCAAGCAATTAAATTCCCTTAAGGAAATGCAAATCTAGTTTTTTGATCTCCTTATTTGGGAGAAGTGGACGGTAAGTCTAAAGGGGGACCTGATAACTAATCTAATTTTGAGACTTGAATTGGGTGCCATTCTGTCTGTAGATGTGAGTGTCCTCTGAAATAATTCCATTTTGATTGGCTAGTTCTAACCTCCTTCCTGCCCCCGCAGTTGACCAAGCTTCACCAGTTGGCTATGCAGCATATCCCCTTTACCTCCCTTGGGCAGAGCAACCCCACCTTCCCTGGTACGTACCCAGAGATCCCAAGGGAAGTCTGTCTCTCCCTTTGTCTGTCTCTCTGCCTGTCTTTCTCTCGATCTGTCTCTTTCCCTCTCCACTCTTTCATCTGTTGTGTCTGACCACCTCTGTCTCATGCGTTCACCACCGCATGTTCTGCTTTTCCACTCTGAAGAAAATGAGGGTGAAGCCATTTTTGTGGTAAGGTAATAAATATCATAACACTGCCAACATAATGCTGCACATGCCGTGCCATGATACAACCACTAACCAGTCCTGATAGCTCTAGATATTCTGCGTTCGGATGCCAGCCGCTGATGGCTCCATTGAGATGTTGTAGAAATCTCCAAATGTGTCATGTCACCATAACAACAGCATCATGACGGCTATGTGATGCATATGTGTCACCCCTTTCTCTTCTTATATGTGAAGTTGTCAAGAAGGCTTTCATTCGTTTAACATTCTTCCCCCCTCACATCCTCCACAAAGCCCCTAACCTGTTCAAACCGGCAGCATTTTCCTAAGCAAACCTGAAGCCCACTCTCACAACAGCCCACATTTATCATGACAAACAGATTCTGCACATTACAAGTGCCAGCCCATAATTATTACCATGGAAATAGGGAGTTGAAGAAAGACAGGCTCTCCACAGACGTTGCCGATAATGTGCGCTATTTGGAAATGCATTTATGGGTGTTTTTGAATCTCAGGCAGCCATGAATTAAACAGGAATTCATTCATGACTCACCCGCTGTAACAACCGTAATGCTTTCATCCACTGTGTAATTTTAATGTGATATTTTTCGATTTTATTTGAGCAGTCTCAGCGGCAGTGTAGCAATGTCAATGGCAAAAATGTTTGTTTTTTCAAGCTGTTGAGTTGTGCTTACCTTCCCATTTCCCTGCTTAGGTCTGGAGGCCTCCATTGTGATCACTTCTCATGAGCTCAGCATACCTAATGATGTAAGTTATATTATATGTCCTACACATTTAACATAAAATAATACAGTTAACTTGAGGCAAAATGTTTGTGGCAGTTCATGTTAAATTAGATGCTGTTATTGCCGTGAACACTGGCCCCAAAAAGTATATGGACATTTAAGGTCACATTTAAACTGTATGATTGTCATTACATTAGATCAAGTGAAAAGTATTAATAAGTTAGAATGACAAATTATGCTAGCATAACCTTTATTAAGACATATTTTCAAATGTACACTATCGTTCAAAAGGATGGTATTTAAAATATATATTTTTTAATGATTTTTTAAGTATCTTATGGTCACCAAGGCTGCATTTATCTGATATAGAAATACAACAAAACAGTAATATTGTGAAATATATTTACAATTTGAAATTGTAACTGTTTATAATGTATTTTAAAATATAATTTATTCCTGTGATGTGAAGCTGAATTTTCAGCATCATTACTCCAGTATTCAGTGTTGATTACAGTAATCTGTTATTCAGCACCCACTTGTAGAATCTATTTAGTAAAATTCAAGGCATGCCATACAGTAGAGGAGAACAACTTCCATGTCCTAGAGGTTCACTCTCAGCCTCCTTAGACTTTTAATGTCCAGATGTTGTTTGCCCCTCACCCGTCTGTCTCTCAGCTCATAGGCTGCATCATTGGCAGACAGGGCAGTAAGATCAATGAGATTCGCCAGATGTCTGGTGCCCAGATCAAAATTGCCGGGGCCACAGACGGTTCGGCAGTGCGCCACGTCACCATCACAGGCTCCCCAGCCAACATCAGCGTGGCACAGTACCTCATCAGTGCGAGGTAAGACCTTTCCGCTCACATTTTAAAGCATAGTTCAGCCAAAAATGATGTTATTCCGAACCCGTATGATGTTTTTCTTCTGTGGAAATTAAAGGGAGAATTTTTGTTCAAGCAGCGCTTTTCCATACAATTCCATACAGTTCATAGTGATCATATGAGTCAAACTCCAAAAAAAAAGACAAATTATAAAAGCAGCATAAAACTAGCCCATATGCACTACAGTACTGTACAGTAATATATAAATATATACTTATACTATATATATATATATATATATATATATATATATATATATATATATATATATATATATATATATATATATATATATATATATAAATTAATACTTTTATTCTCCAAGGACACTACAAATTGATCAAAAGTTACAGTAAAGACTGTTTCAGAGGGGAAAAAAATCAGGGTTTCCACAAAAAGCACCACATTCAGAAGCACCATAACTGAAAATAATATGAAATGTTTCTTGAGCAGCAAATCAGCATATTAGAATGATTTCTGAAGGATCATGTGACACTGAAGACTGATTGAATTCTGATTTGCATAACAGGAACAAATTCAAACAGAAAACATTTTAAGTTGAAATAATATTTCACAAAATTACTGTTTTTACTGTTTGTGATCAAATAAATGCAACCGTAGTGAGCATTTTTAGCTGTTTCAAAAATATAAAGAAATCTTAGCGATTCAATCATTAATATAAGATTAATGATTGAATATATATCAAACCTATTTTTGATTTAAGAGTTACATTTGATCTATTTCTATTTTGGAATATTGTGAAAGTTGAGTAAGAGCAGCCAGTACATTCTAAAAATATTTCTTCTTACACAGAAAAAAGAAAGTCATGAGTGTGAATAAACATGCTGACAAAACTTTCATTTTTGGATGAACTATCCACGGTCTGTTTTACGTAATGGTGTAATACAAAGGAATTAGATAGCAGTCATATGGTCTGTTTCATCTCACCCATTTGGCACTCCTTTATTATTTCTCATCCAGGCATGTTAAATCCTTATTATTATTCCTTCTTGTAACACATAACATTCCCTAAATTGATTATTCTTTTCTCTATTTCTCTCACCCCCTCCCATGTCACGCTCTCTCCTCTTGTGTGCCCCTGTAACCCCTCTATTAACCCCACACTTGTCCTCATGCCCCTCCTGGTTTGCGTGCATCTGAATGTGTGTTTGCAGTTTAGAGATGGCTAAACTGAGCATCCAGGCAGCGTCGTCCTCCTCATCCAGCACACCTATCGACCTCGGCCTGGGCTTCTCCCAGTCCACCCCCTCCACCTCCACTGCCTCTTCCATGGCCGTCCTGGCTGCTCCCCCCTCTGCTATTAATGTCCACTCCCCCTCGTCCATCCCCAGCGCACACTACACATTGCCTGTTTCCAGCCTGCTTGGCATGAAAACCTTCCCCCTGCTGGCAGTGCACACAGCCACCTCTGCGGGCCTCCCGGCTGGCCTCACACCCTACACCACAAAGATCCCCACATCGTCCAGCATCAAAAAATCAGAGCGGCAGAAGTTTGCCCCATACTGAGTGGCCGTGGTCTTTAAACTCATCAGTAATGTTGTATTTGTTTATGATTCATTAAAGATTATTAAGTAGATTGAAAGTGTTTCTCCCCACCACGCCTATTTATTTATTTTTTATGTTTCTGTGCAATATTTCACAAGCGAGGAATGGTGAGTGCATGACAAGATTAATCGCTCCCTATATTGTCTTCCATTTTATGTGGCGTTTCATTCGGAAGTGTTTGAGATATCCATCTCACACCATATAATTTATCTGACACTGAACCTGTTTTTTTTTTTTTAAGAAAAGCCAAAGCCAGCAAGAACTTGATTTATTGGTACTATGCAGCTCACAGTGTTGTGTGTGTGTTTTATATATAGAAATCTTGGAGTGATCTTTAATGTGCTGATTAGAATGACTGTCATCACTGTTATTGTATCACAGTTCAATATACAAAGTCATTTAAAAGAGAGTGTGATGCTCTGCTTCTCATACTGATGTTGTTATTCAGACTTTGACCTACTTTAATAATATTACATTATATCTGAATCATTTTAATTAATACTGCAGAGACACAAAGGAGACATCCTAGTACCAGGGCGCCAGAGCTGGGGACAACGAAAATTGTCCTGGGCCCGGTGATAAGGGGTCCTGCTAAGGCCCTTTTAATGGATGGATGCCAAGAATAACATGACAATCCGTTTGAGAGTGACCCTCATACTAAAATATATTTAGTAGCTCTATATTTTCATGTATTAAAACCTATTTATACTGTGTGAAAAAGAAAATAATAAGTGTGATATTATATTGTTTCCAAAATTAAATAATTGGCTTTTGTATTATCACTGTTAACAGCAAGAATAACTGGAAATATTTACTTTATATTAGGATAACACTGAATCTTTTTTTTTTAACTACTCTAGTATTGTTAGCTGTATAAACCTGAGAAACATTTTCAAATTTATGTGTATAGCGCTTTTCACAATGAATATTGTTACAACTCCAAATAAAAATAGCCTTTGTATTTAATATTTTAAGTTAACATGTCATTCAAAAATTGGGGGTCAGTAAGTATTTTTTTTTAACAACAATGCATTAAATTGATCAAATGTGACAGTAGTGTTACAAAAATATTATATTTCAAATAAATACTGTTCTTTTGAACTTTCTGTTCATGAAAGAATCCTGAAAAAATGTTTCTTGGATAAAAAAAAAAAAAAGAAGTCCAACTGTTTTCAACACTGATAATAGTAGGATCATGAGACACTGAAGACTTGAGTACAAAATATCATTTTGAGTACATCAATATCAAATATTATTTTTTTTTACATTGTAAAACTATTTTGTAATACAGTTTATGACTGTATTTTTGATCAAATAAATGCAGATTTGGCAAGCATAGAAGTAAAAAATGCATACAAGAAAAAAAGTCATACTTTTGAATAGTAGTTTATGTTTTCAATCATTTTTTTTTTTCTCTCTAATTTCCGTGGATCACTAGCACTCGCTCGTAGCCTGTGGGGGCCCCAGGACACCAGCCTGAAAAGCCCTAGTAGAGCCAACACTTTGTGTTTGTAAAATGTTATTTTGTTCTCTCAGCTATGATATCTGATGACACTATGAAACTGTGACACAGCAGACCCATGCTTTTCATGCCCAGCAGGGCTAATTATCAGAAATATAACTGTTTTTAACAATAACTTGATCTGTTCTTCTGTATCTGATTGTGTGTTTTCCTCCTAGGCTGTCCTCAGTGATAGCAAGTCTGAGGCCACAAAAAAAAAAAGTGAAAGTGACATGACATTCAGCCAAGTATGGATTACCCTAAAGCCACAGCGGACTCTTATGGACTCAAGAACTCCTGGCTACATGATGAAAATGGTTTTCGAACTTGAAAACCATACTGTATATTAAATAGATGCGCTGTAACTGTAGTTTTTAAAATGTGTCAACCATTCAGTGTGTTTGTTTTTAGATCGCTTTTTGAAATTCTGTACACATTTTGCGGTTAATGTATGACAAATCAATGTGCTTTTGACATTATATGTAGAATTTAAAAGAGGTTCTTTAATTAAACCACAGCTTTTTATTATTACACAGACTTTCTAGTTTAATTTTATATCCAAAGATGATTTTCGAATACTGACATACTCAGACTTGGCATTGCATTTACAAACCTTTAATGAAATTAAACATTCACTATTTCATTGCATTTCAGCGCCTGACCTGTTGTGATTGAAGTTAAAAGGTAAAAAGCAAAGCGTTTTCATGGTGCTCCAGATGCATATCTGCTTCCTTGAGTCTTTCAATAATACATGCAGTGCTTAAAACAGGGTTATTTCGGTTAACGTAAAATGGTCTCTAAGAACCAGGGAAAGCAGTTTTCATGCACTGTACGTGATTTCTATTTGTTGTAGAGAGCTTATTTTGTTCTTCTTATTCATCATTTGTTTCTGATGGATGTTTGCTGTTTTATAAATGTCATCAGTACGTCACTAGTTTACTGGAGAACAGACACAGTGACAGGCTGAATGCTATTCATCTCAGTCAGACACACAACATAACATTCCCATAGGATCTGTGGATACTGCTCGAACAAACAGTGCATCAAAGCCACTAATTTACATGCATTCGGCATCCACATTCATATAAATATCCATGTTTTCTCACGACTCGTCATGTGCGCTAATAATTTCCCCATAGACATATGAATGCATTATGACATAAGCTTTACCTTTATCATGGATGTTTCACGACAGCCTTCTTTCTAGAGTCCTCTGACTTCCCTATAGAAAGAAAGAAAGAAAGGCCTTCTTGAATATAGATAGTTTCTCTGAACTTTTTACCCTTTAGCAGACATGTCCACAGAGACATCAGTTGGTCCTAGACAATAAACTTTGTCTGGCAAAAATCAGAATGAACTTTTCATCACCCTTGCTTTAAAAACTACATTTTCACAGATACTGCTGGGACAGGTTTCCCTGCAGGTTGCTCAATCATGCATGTGGCCTGAGTGAACCATTACCACACTGTCACTCACTGCATGTAGAGCCCTTGTCCTGTTCTCAGGGAGCAGAGGCCCCATTCAACATTAATAAAATAACTTCTGCTTTTAGAAAAACACTCTCACACTAAGACGTTTGCCAAGCCTTGAGAAATCATCCTTAAGCCTGTCTGCTGGAGGATCTGAATCACATCTGTATGCCAAATACAGGTTCGGAGTAAGGCTGGACTGGATCAATTGTTAATGGGCATGGAAATGTAGTGTCAGAAGGGGACCTCCTCTCTTCTTTACGGAGAGGGTCATGGTGCCAGCAGCTTGTGCTCTGTTGTGAAATGTAGTGTTGTGGACATCTATCCTTGCCTCTTTGTTAATGTTGAATTAATGATTTTCCCCTCTCACCCGATCAAAAATATGATGATGGAAATGGCTTCGACCGACCCTGAATAATCAATTATATTAATGCAGGCCTGTGCTGGATATGAAGAGCATTTCTTTAAAAGGACGTCATCCTCTGGCCTCAAGCACCACTGTCGTTCTGTGTGTATGTGTGAGTGAGTGTGTTTACAAAACTGTCCCCAGAAGTTGGTTAAATGTGACAGCGTCCTTTTGGGGACATCTGGGGACATACCCATTTGGAAAAAAAAACTATTCATAAACAAAAATGGTATGTTTTAAGAATCCCAAGAAAGAATTTAGAAAGATTTCTTGTAGGGTTAGTTTGAGGTAGTAGTTTGTGCAACTCTAGTACGTTCTCTTTTAGGTTACTAATAAACATGTGTGTGTGTTTGCTTAGCTATAGTTTGGGTAAAACATTGCGCCCTGAAGTTAGATACACTATGGTTCAAAAGTTTGGGGTCAGTGAAATGTTTTTGAAAGAATTCTCTTAAGTCACCAAGGCTGCATTTATTTGATCAAAAACACACTTTTAACAAAAAGATCCTTCAGAAATCATTCTAATATGCTGATTTGCTGCTCAAGAAACATTTCTTATTATTATCATTGTTGAAATCAGCTGTACTGCTTATTATTTTTGTGAAAACTGTGATACAGTAAAAAATTTTCAGGATTCCTTTGATGAATAGAAAAGGAACAATTTATTTGAAATAATATCTTTTGTAACATTATACATTTCCATACTGTCGCATTTATTGCATCTTTGCTGAATAAAATACAATAAAAACTTACTGACCCAAAACTTTTGAATGGTAGTGTAAAAGAATTCAGAAATTAAAAAATTCAGTAAATTCAGTAATAAATTCAAATAATTAATAATAACATTAATATATGATATTTTAAATAATACCAATAATACATTTTCTTTATTATTCTAAATATATTTTCTTTTATGGGTTAGTCTGCAGTCACTGTAAACAGATTTATACAGAAACAGAAGTCTCACCATGTTGAAAACTCACAATTTGAATATCAGCTTTAGATGAAAAAGTTTATCGACTGATAGCAACAGGTTTTATGAGGATTTGAGGTGTAGAATGATAAAGGTTAACAAATATCATCACCTTATTTAACTCAAGTGCGTGTGTTTTGATTTCACTGTTCATAACTGAAAAAGTCACACTGCAACAGCAAACAAATACAATCAATACAAATCGTGGCGGAAAAGTTCAGCCCCAAGTGCATTTTGATCAGTTTTATCCATGCACACTCAAAATGACTTTGTCCTCGGAGTCCCGTGATCAAGGCCAACACAGCAATCTGGAAAACAGACACGCTCATTGCACATCTTAAGACGGATCTGAGAACGGATAGGCTCTGTCAAAACAACATGAACGAATGATTAATCACGCAGTGAATTGTGTGAGTCCAGTATGGGAATGTGCCACCTGGTGGTCGGAAAGGTGACGCGCTCTTTTCATTAAACTCCTCTCCATGTGACGTAAGTCTGCCGGTGTATGTTTTTTTTTTTTTTTTTTTTTTTTTGACTGGTGCTGAAGAGTCCACTCCTTTCTTTCAGTTCTCCTGCAAGAGCTGAGGAGACATTAACAGCCCTGTTGTCCTCGTTTAGTGGCACCATTTAAACTAAATTTCCTATTTCCTGAGCGCAGTTGTGAGGTGATGTGGAGTGATGAACGAGCCTCGATATCAACTGTGTGACAACTATCTACACAACACATCAACCACACCGACGGAAAGATGCAGGTATGGACGTACAGTTTGTTCTAACGCCTCTACATGGCATTGTAAAGTTACAGTTAAACGTTTAAGAATAGTCCATATATACTGTTCTGCATGACCGATGCGCTAAAGCATGCCCAGTATGAACAGAACTGATATTCACGGGCGCAGAGTGAAGTATGGATAAACGCTGTCTGGTTTACGTAAACGCATTTCTTTGGGTTGCGTTACTCTGATTAACTTACGCGTGTGATATGAATATTAGGGATAATAGCTTCTATTACAGCGCAGAGAGAGTGGTTTTTGCATCTGCTTTGTGTCGCATCATTATCTACGCCTCTTTTTCTTATTCTCAGCTTCAACTCCACATGATTGCCTCAGTTATTAAAGTGATTTTTCACCTGAGATGTTACACTTTCTGTCGTTAACCACGAGGCTGAAGATGTGATTTTCGAGTGGATGTGAGTGATGCTGTGAAGAGCACCTGTGCATTGCATCAACAGGCTCCACAGCCCACAGGGACTGGAGTTGAGAGCTACATGCATGGCTTGTATGCTTAAATGCGAGTTTAGATTAACGATTAATAATGTCATTTTCGTCTAAAATTGAGTGTTTCACATTTCATGAGTTAATGTACATCTTGTTTGATTTCTTATGAACCCCCCCCAACCCCAACCCAACCCATCGCAGATGGTTTGGCTTGGGCATTGCCTCTTATTTTGTTTTCAATACAATACCAGTACTGTCAAAGTCTAGTATTGTCGATATCTTTACCGATAGGCTACCCCTAAAATTAACTTTTACATTATTAAATTGATTAAATTATTAATACAATTTTATTATTTAGACTAAAATAGGTAATTATACCCATTTAACATTACTTTTGAATGGCATTTTAACATTTAATAAGCCTTAATTACAACTTATTAGATAATAATTGTTTACACGTGGTTAAAATGTGTTTACTGTAGTGGTACCCAAATCTACAAATACTATTGTTAGTATTACTAACGATCACACGGTATAGTAAAACCATGCTTCATTATCATAAGGGACTGAAAGTTGCACCCATAAAATGCAATGTTTTTATTCTGACAGTGTATGATTTATATTAACATTAGTTACAGAATAGAACATGATCAATATGAACTTCTAATGTGCAATTTAAATAAATGTAATTGCACAAATTATGGGCTACAATTTCGATTTGTTTGTTTTTTTGTGAAATAACTCAAACATATTATGTTCTTCTGTCCTCTGATAAGAACTGTTCTGGACTGTGTTTCACAAAAGCATCAGTGGTTTCTTATGATACTTTTGGGAAACACAGCCCTGTTTGAATGCAGTGGCAGCAGTGAGCGAACACTCTCTCTGATTGATTAGTTCTGTGTTCAGAATGAGCAGGAAAATAGTTCTGTCCTACACAAATTTTCGCTAACATATGTTATTCGTTCAATTCAGTGCAAACTATACACATTAAATTATGAAAAAAATCACTGTTTTTTGTAAAAAAAAAAAAAAAAAAAAAAAAAAACCTTAAGTATCAATATTTTTTATTTGCATATCGATACTTTCAATACTGACATCAGTATCGATATATCAATACTTCCGTATGGATATGCCCATTCCTAGTTTGGCTTCATGTATATGAACCAACTAATGGCCCAATTTTTGTCTGAAAGATAATTGATATTAATTACTTTGTATAAGTGCATAACTGTAGAATGGAACTGTATAAACACAATGTTTTATAAGATTAATTTCTGTGCTTCAATCTGGCTGTTATTGCTGAAGTTGATGAAATGAAAATGCACCCTATCTAAATGCATGTTATAACTGTTATTGTTTTTTTTTTTATAAAAAAACTACTCAATTTTTTATAAAAAATTGACCTATTAACATTCAATCGGAATGTAATAACTCAATCTTCTGGTGAAAGGACAGACGTCTGTCATTATGTATGCAGCTTGTGCTTATCTACCTCCACTTTTGAGCGTGATACCTACATTTCAAGATCCAATAAACAATTTGCAGATAGAATCAAGTCCCAAACCTACATTTTTTTCTTTTTCGATAATCCACTACACTTGGATGTACATCACAATACATAAGAATAGATCTGCGGCTACTTCCGTTTCATTGTCACTTTAATATTAGCATAGCTGTGATAACTTGCAGCCTTGTGCCTATACTGATATTCAGCATAACAGCATGGTTGTGTGATATTGCTTAAATATTTTTTCCACTGATCTCTTTTTCCCCCCATCTTAAATCTATTTCATGATTAACCTCTTCGTGTCGTTTAACAGATTCAATTGAAGTGAATTGATTGCGCTTAGCTGGACGGAGAATAGAGGAGTTATTGAAGTGCCTGTGAGTCAAGTTCCCTTGAGGCAATTTACTTTCGTGTCCATCACCCCCGTGAAAAATGATGCGTGGAGGTGCGATTGGAAGATTACTGTCGCTATGTGTGATAACACCCGAGGCAGTCAGCCTTCACATGTTTCCAGTATGGGAAAGTTGTATATCTCTTCAAAAAAAGAGAAAATAAATTATTGAATTAATTATATATATTTTGGGTTATTTTCTATTTTAGGCGATGTTCTGTACAGTGTACATTGTTTACTTAAAATTACAAAATACATATAACTGTTTATAATTCAGTATCAATCAAATAAGCTCCTTAAAAGTGAGTAACTCTGCAAATAGATCAAATAAAACAACTGAGTTAAACAAATAGTTACTTGGCATTAAAAGAAACATCAATCTTATTAATAGTACTAAATAACAATTTGTAATTTTAACTGAAGATTTGTTTATATTTCACATTCTGCATCTCATTTATTTATGAGAAATGTATGAGTGACTAAGTCTTTGTTGTTTGTTGACCACATCACATAAACACTTACCACACAAACACTCACGAAATAAAAAGCATTAATTTAATACTTTAAAGACCTCACAGACCTCGACACTTGGTACATGACAAGGGTAACAAGCAAATAATTTAGAACATTTAGACAGGCCATGCTTGCAAATTAAAGATGGCTTATTCAAATTGTGTTGGATTTAGTCAGTTTATTGCAATCAGTGAATGATTATGCTCATTAGCTGTTAGTAAAAAAATAGCAGCTATTATTTCAACCGGCTTTATATTCTGTTCAACTTTCCTTAAATGAAACAAAACAAGATCATATTGTTAAATACAATTTACATATTATAATTTCATGAAATCTACAGAAGCACCGAATCAGTTTTACAGCCTGCATGATTAACTTGACTGAAGAATCATAGAAATGGTTTGAAAGGAGTGTTGTAGATCTCTGTTTCTAGTGTTGCACTCCTGAAGAGAATTGATTTTGGGTCAGTTGTTTGATAGCTGCTGTAGCTATCTTCTCTGACTGATGATGCATTCATCTCATGTCAGAAAGATCATATTTATGAGTTGAATGACCATAAACATAACCACAAAATCATAACTATGAATGGAAAACTGAAGTTTCGTTAAGACCCCAGTTTACATGTCATTGAGAAAATATGTTGGATGCAATTGGTGCAGCATATGTATTGACTGTAAATTTGTTGAAATTGGTGTTTTGTTGTTGTTGATTTTTTTTTTTTTGGGGGGGGGGGGGTATTACAATATTGTGCCATTATGCCATTATGATAACAATTCGATCAGCAGCACCTTTATAAATAAAATAAATCATAACATTTAGAAACACATCATATTGGATCAATATGGTGATGTAGAGGTACATCACCATATTAATCCAACCAAAGTGACCTGAAAACACCAGACATCCCAACTCGTAAATATGAACTTTCCAGGAGGTATTGAATGCACCATAACATTGCATTGTCCCTGTCCATGGTGCTGAACTCTCTAGTTTGTTTCTTTTACAGATGTGACGATGCTTCTGCTATACTAGAGTCTACCTGCGATTTAAGGGTTGTAATGTGAGTCCAGGTGCAGTCCCGTCTATTTATGCTGGTGGAGAGGAGCGAGATGCTTCACTCAGCTGCCATGACAACAGGACTTATCTTTGTTAGCTGGCTCTTGTATACTAGTGCACGGGGCAATCCCATTGTGTCGTTGCCAGAGGGTGGGGAGAAAGAGCGCATAGAACGTGTTCTGACCCAGGCCAAGGAGGGCGCACTGAGCCCTGGTGCAAAGCAGCGTCTGGAGGAGCTGAGTAATCTTGAACTGGAGGCGATCAAGGGTGGGAACAAATCCAGTTCTAGCAGGACCAGACCCAACTTGAGTCCGTTGAGACGAGGGTCCAAACTGCAAGGTAAGACCCTCGAAGCCTGGGGTGAGCAAGAATCACTCAAACAAACCGAAGAGGCGCCAACAGAAGAGGCCAACATATCCCTGGATGCCATCGATGAGTATGCGTACCCTGATTATAGGGGTAAAGGCTGCATGGATGAAACAGGGTTTGTGTTCGCCATTGGAGAGAAATTCACCCCGGGACCCTCCACCTGCCCATGCTTGTGTACAGATGAAGGTCCTCTGTGCGCCCAACCAGAGTGTCCAAAACTTCACCCTCGTTGCCTGCGTGTCGACACCAGCCAGTGCTGCCCGCAGTGCAAAGAGAAGAAAAACTACTGTGAATTTCGAGGAAAGATCTACTCATCTCTGGAGGAGTTCAAGGTTAGACCAACACATTAAGTGCTTCATTATCCATATGTCAACTTTAACTAGGTTTATTCCTCTCTTTTTTCTGTATTCAACAGTGTCAGGAGTGCCAGAGTGACCTTTATTTTATGGTAGATTATGTGAAGTCTTTGCATTTAGATCTTTACTCCTATGAATCTCTGTTCATTATTGAGTGGAATTGAATTTTTGTGGTCCAGTGGAGGTTTCTGTCCAGTTGAAGGAATCTAATGTGTGCACATCATGTCTTGATTATATATTGATTCCAGCAGGCTAAAAATGAGATTTCAAAATTGCACGTTTTTTTCATTTTTAATCCATCACTCTTCCTCAGCCCCAGACTTTCCCCAGGGAGGAGGCTCGCCACTAGCCAAAATATTGTTTTTCCTATATTTTATGCTCTGAAAGTGTGAGGAGTTCAATTATTATGCAAAACTAATGGTGACTTATCTTGTTTAGGCTATATTATGTAAGAGAAGACTACAGGCCTTTTTCCCTGTAAGGTCTTATTATGATGCTGTCTAATTTCGCCTTAAGTGAAAAGCGCATGCCATTAGTTTCAGAGTTAGCAGCAGGTGCACAAATGATTCTTTTTGAACTGCATGTCTCAACCCACAGTGTAGCCAAAGCCATTAGCTGCTTCTACAGCTCTTGATTCAGTTTTCATTGGCTCCTCCTCCTGTGTCTTTGGAGTCCTCATCCAAAACACTTGAGCTTTAATGGCGAGCAGTGAGATTTATTAATGCATAAGTCAGCATAAGTGTTTTTCACAAAGACTGGTAATGACCAAGCACTGAATTTATTGGTTCTGCTCAGCCACACCTAATGCAGACTGCAAAGGTAACAATTAAACCCACGGCAGAACGAAATGAGTCCCGGGATCATATCTGTTTAGTCCCACAATGCGAGCCTCTCAGGTGGAGCTGCTGAACAAATCTGTGCTCGCCTTTGTTGAACTTTTCAATTTTAGAAACCCCCTGTGAATTTTTATTTTATTTTCCATCTCAGTTGGAGGTGACACATTGTCCTCCGTTTGATTCGTTGAAGATTGTCTCAGGAGATACTGTGTGCAAAAGGTTCTTTTTACAGAAATGCTAATGCTAGAAAAGTCTTTTGTATTTTATGTTTGGAATCGGAGAAGAAGCAGTGAGCAAAACTGATCGTTTGTTCATATATACAGTATGTGATTTCTGAGACATCTGTGGAGTCACATGAATGCTTGAGAAATCCACCGTGTGACAGAAAGACTCTGAATTTATCACAAGAATACAGTTCAGTTCAGGTTCATTAAATGCATGTGGCTGTTTCTTCAACTATGGGCACTTTGGGTGCTGTGGATTTTTAAAAATGAAACACTTTTTGAACTTGCTACTTGATTTAATTTTTTTTTTCAACAGTATATATATATATATATATATAATGATATATATATATATATACATGAATAACAGCAAAATTCCCTGAACTATAATTTCCACTACACTACAGTACATCTGAAATACCCATTCATGCAAATGATGGTGGTGGAAATTGACATTTTAAACATTTATTTAAAACTCTTTCCCCTAAGGCAAATTTCATAGCTAGCATTTTATGTATCGTAGATACAGACATCTGAAAATACTTCCAGACTGTTTGCAAAATTTGATAGAATGCTACTGTTAAAAATCTTTCTGTTGACAAGTGATAATTACCAGGTTTTCTTAACATGCTGGGTAATTTATTAGTGGCAAATTTGTTGTTTGTAATGGAAAATATGCTATAGCAGAGAGACAGTCATAAAGTATGTAAAATTTCATATTTATATAAATTATTGGTAACACTTCACAATAAGGTCCCATTAGTTGATGTAAGTTCATTAAACTAACACAATGAGCAATTCACACATAAATTGTTAGTTCATGTTATTTCAGGACAAATAAATAAAATTAGCAGATAAAACTTTTGATTTTAAGAATATAGTCATACATATTAATATTTACATTAAGATAAAAATGCTTTAGAAGTAATTTGTATTGTTAGCTCACGTTACATGTAATGTTGTTTCCTAATGTTAACAAATGGAACCTTATTGTAAAGTGTTACGAAATTATTTACACACAATAAAAATAGAAATGGTTTATGTTTCATGCTTAATTCAGATAAAGCAGATTCTCCTATTTTAAGATCGAAAGCCTGTGTCTGAGAACAGGGTAAAACAATAAAATCTAAAATAAATAGCAAATATAAATGAAGGCATGCTAAAAAGTTTCCAAGATAGTTTAAATATGACCTCCGTGTAACAAAATGGGGGGAAAAAAGTTTTAATGAAAATCAACCCTTGGGACCTAAAAGTGCCTATAGTTGAAGAATCACTCAAAAAAGTAGACAGGTATTGATATTCATCCATAATGAATGGGCTCGAGCGTAAGGTACAACTCAGATTTCCCTATGGACATAAATATGGAAAGAAAGGAAGGGAGATGAGCAATGCCAGAGGAATTGCCAGAAGGAATTAGGAAAGCATTATTAATATACTCCAAGTGCTATGATTGGCAGGATTGTATGAGCGTGCTCATCAATTAAACCGAACACTCATCATCAGTTCCCACAAAGAAGCACACCCCAAATCAGAGCTCTTGTTTGTCCTCTGATGATTAAACCTCATATCAATCGTAATAGTATGATGAATGTTGCTACAGAAGGTTTTGTTTCTCATCTGGCTGTGTTTCCAGGTGTCTCCATGTGAGAAGTGCCGCTGTGAGCCCAGTGGAGAGGTTCTGTGTTCACTGTCAGCTTGCCCACAGACCGAGTGTGTTGATCCGGAATATGAGCCTGACCGGTGCTGCCCGGTGTGTAAGAGCGGTAAGTGGTCGTGTTCTTCCAAGCCTTTCTCTCTTTCTCTGTTCTCTCCATCCTCTGAACCACAGGACCCCCGCTGTGTCCCCCAGGAGCGAGAGAGAGGTAAGTTAGAATCGCTTATGTAAAATGACCACAGGGACTTCTATCCACTTCACCCAATTACCATACCATGAAGAAAATTCACAGAAAGCATGCACAGAGCCACAGATCTCATCGCCTTTCATAAGGCTTACATGTACATCCATCTGATTGTTCTATAATTTCAGTGAGGTGATGCAAACCCAAGGAGATAATATTTGTCTGCAGGCCTTTGTTTAAGATAGTTGCCGGAATGCATTATAAAGAGAGCAGTAGCACTAATGAACCTGCAAAGTTGCTCTGCTTGTTTCCAGGAGGTGAGGTGATTAGCGCAGGCAGGTGTTTCGGTTGCAGTCTGCTTTCTCCAGCCCTAGGGCACAGATGATTAAACTTTTACATGTTTTTCTTTCCTCCATTTGACTGGAAATACATAAGTATAAGGTACATAAATGTACTCCCTCGTCAAAGCATCCACTGCAGAGAAGGAAGTATTTTCAAAGCCACTTTACATGAAAAGCACCCTTGCACGGCAGCCTTTTTTTTGCTCCGTTACAAAATCTAGTGAGCTGCCTACAGAAGCAGCATTTTAAGAGCTGTTCAGCGTGCTCCTGACAAGAAGGCTATTCCACAAGGAATCTGAGATACCTTCGTTTGCACAAATTCTTAGGCAGTGTATTGTTTGTACTCATCCTGTAAAGGCAATGTGTTGAACTCAACAAAATAATATAATATTGTCATTGTTCCCATAATTGCAATGTTTTAGTCTGTATCATTAAATTAGTTTTAATAATATTCCTGAGTAAATGACAGCAGAAGCAGATGTTGAAAAGTAATAAACATTTTATTCTACTGTTCTGATGCTCCCCTGCCATGCTTGCTTAGCTTGTCACTTTGTTTCTGTCTTGCTCGGCCTCAAAAATTGCTGCTTGCAGGTATATTTATGAATATCTTCTGTTTATGACATCAACATACTGTAAATGACATTACCCGGATGAGTATTTTGGGTGGAGAATTCTCTCAATGGCCTCTACTGAACTTGTGACATACCGTAGTGAGGGGGTGTCTCTGTTCAGAAATATTGGTAAATTAGTATTCTCTATCATTATAGTTATTGTTCTTGGCGTGAACAGGCTTTAAGAGTGCCAACCCAGCTACTGGGTCTACATTTACTTTATTAGTTTTTTGGCTTTTTACCGTGCCTAGCAACTCTCTCTGTTCTTGGCCATCTAAAATGAATCAATAACACAAACTAAACAATACAAGAATGCATTAAAATATAAATATTTATTAAGTTTAACACATATTTGTCATTGCTAAATATTCCTAATGTATCTGTAATATAAATAAGATGTTAAATTTATTTGTACAGTGATAATGTTCATTCAGTGTAATGGATTTCAGTGCTGTGTAACAGAGAAATTGCATTACACCAAATGACAAAAACATTACCCTGAGTGACGCTTATATCGCAGGCAATCAATTGGCCACCTCTACCAAACAGTGAGCTTGACCAGTAAAGTTAATCACAATTATTTACAACATCTACTTATTTGATAATAAATCTGTTTTTTTTTTGGCATATCACTGAATGACGTGTTTTTGTTATCACACCATGAAAAGGTGAAATGATCAAATATTTAAGAGCAATAAACTCACTTTTATG
Source organism: Cyprinus carpio (assembly GCF_018340385.1). Taxonomy (NCBI): domain Eukaryota; kingdom Metazoa; phylum Chordata; class Actinopteri; order Cypriniformes; family Cyprinidae; genus Cyprinus; species Cyprinus carpio. The sequence goes on along the minus strand of NC_056584.1, from coordinate 8,366,826 downwards.
CAGCGCCACACAGTCTTCAGGGTGCCATTTGATGATGTCACAGACTTCTGAATGACTATCAGTTTTTCTGTATGCTTTCAGAATGGCTTCTTGTTCCTGTTACACTGAATGATCTCTGATAAATTGCATTTTCAGGATAAAAGTCCCCTGGTTATTTAAATACTTAAAAAAACAATAAGACATAGACCTTTCAATATAACAGCCAACGCTTATTTGAAAATGCCAAGAAAACAAATATATTTTTTAGCTTGGTATTTTATGTTTATTTAAAGATGTAAGTCCGGACCATTCCACGGGATGACAATTTTACAGTTCAGAACATTATTTCCCCCATATTTTGACTTATTTATTTATTTATTTATTTTTTACAAAAGTTACTTGAAGTATGAAAGCAGAAACATTAATCACATCAAACTTTTTAACAAATATATATTCATTATGAAATCATAAAGACTTAAAAAAATAATATGAAACAATGATACCAAATGCTTTAACCAATATATTCTCATTGTAAAATCTTACAGATTAAATACAGTTCAATGAAACTAAAAATGAATTATTTCATTGTAGCTTTGTTCTGTTTGCATAGCTTCATCATGTGTTAATGAAATCAGTTGAATGAGGAACACTGTTTGTGTGATGACAGTTTAGATGTTGCTTATGTAGACAGCAGACAGTGAGGCAACACACTAGGTTCCTGAACAGAGCTTTTGTGTGCCTTGTGCATGCTGTTGTTCTCTTTTTGACCAGAGGAGTGTTTTTCAGGCAGGGGGAGAAAAGAAAAGCAGTGACCTCGGGTTAGTGTGTGAGTGTTCTTTGATTGGAACACATTACAGTGTCTTGGGAGAAGTTTTCTGAATCAGTGTGGGTTATATAGAGCTGTTTGAGATGCTTTTAGACAGCATGTCCAAGACTGTTGCTTCTTGTGTACGCCTGGATGCTGATCTAATATGGCACCGGCAGCCACGCTGCCTCCTTCAGCGGAAAAGGAATGATGACTTGGTAAATGGATCTCTGACTCGGCAGCTAAACTCTCAGCGTAGTGTGGACTATTGGGGGAAGGGTGATGTGTTGCAATTATTTTAAAGAGCACACATGTTTAAATGGTGCATCTTGGCATTTGCTGAGATGCTGCCAAGACTCCCTGATCAAATATCTCAGTTGGTGTTTGGCTGTGAGATGGAATCCAAGGAACAAAAACGGACCAATTTCATTAAAGTCGAGCTGTGGTGAATTCTAACGGTTTTACAGTTCACAATCAAGCTGTATGGTTTTATGATGGATTGGAAACCTTTTTGCTCAACGCACAAGATTACAGCTCCTAGTGATTTCACGGCATGCCGGAATACTGCGGCTCAGCTCGGCTCCGTTGCACTTGCCAGGTAGTCTGCAATTTGATTCAATCTCTGAACTGTTTCGATAGATAAAATCACTCTAAAACTCTGTTTGTGTTTCCTGTGGTTCTTGCTCATGTCTTATGGGGGTGGATCACAGATAGACACAAGTGCGATGGGTGGCACCTCTGAGGATTTTGCTGCGAATGTCTGAGGTACAAAGACTCCTGCACAGATGCAGTGCAAGATGCTCTGACCCCATGAGATTTGCACTCTTCAAAAGTAAGACTTCAAAGCTTCATGCAGTGACACCGTAGGATGGGTGCCGGCTGTGACAGCTAGTTCTACCACAGTGTCTGATGAGGATAATCACACACAAACTTAGCGTTTGCCAGAAGAACACTAGAGAACATTGGAGAAGACTGACACTGGATGTACATGATTGCAAATCAGGTATAGAGTCAACTCTGACAGGCCATAAATGTCATGACTGATCACTTTGGAGCCAAAATGACATTATGCCAATGTTGATGGGCTAATGGCACCGCAATGCCAGGGTTGTGCTATGTTTACAATTCCTGAACAATCTGAATTCAGTTGATGTAGCAAACAGAATGCAGAATTTTAATTCAAATTTGCATTCAAGGCAGGAGAATTCAAATTTATTCATTTTGACTGGAAAAGTAATGGCTGTCAAGTCCAGCTTTAAATGATGGCTTATTAAAGCATGGCTTAAAAGTTTTGAAAAAACAAAAACAAAACAACATCAAAAAACTTTAAAAAGCATTTAGTTTTGATGATTTACAGATCGATGTTCAAAAGTGTGGGGTCAGTAAGATACAAAAGTGGCAGTAAAGACATTTACAATGTTACAAAAAAATTATATTTCAAATAAATGCTGTTCTTTTGAACTTTCCATTTATCAAAGAATCCTGAAAAAAAAATATCAATACAAATAACCACAAAAAAATTAAACAATCACAACAATAAAAAAAACATATAATAATCATAAATCTTAAAGATCATGACACTGAATCCTAAAGAAAATGTGATACTGAAGACTAGAGTAATGGCTGCTGAAAATTTAGCTTTGCATCACAGGAATAAATTTCTATTAAAAATATATTAAATAGAAAACAATTCAATTCAATTTCATAATATTACTGTTTTTACTGTATTGGTGATCAAATAAGTGCAGTCTTGTTGAACAAAAGAGTCTACTTTTAAACATCTTACTTGACCACATTTTTTTTTTTGATGGATGGATGGATGGATTGACCATTCACTACAAACTATCCTAAGCTGTGACAGATGCATATAAATCCAATTTACACTGTTAAGAGCCCTCCAATAAAGAACTGGGCGCTTTCAAATATGGAAATATTAGTGTTATATATATACGTTACATGACTAAATGTAAATGTAAATTTCTTTCATCAGAATGCACAGCTAATTTCAAATGGCTGTCACTGGAGAAAATGCTTTTTAGCATCAGTTAATGTATCTACAAGCAGGGGCTAAAGGAGCATTGCTAACCAGCTAAAACTTGACCCCTTGCTCAAAACAAAACTTTTTCAACTTTCTTTGCAAGTCCAATATATCAGAAGGAGAATGATTATTTAATTGGTACCATTAAGAGTCAATTACCATCTGATTGACTGTGCCTTTGTACGAAAGACCGGCCCTTTGAGAAAAATGTGGTGTCTAAGGGATGAAATGATAATAGCTGCAGTAGAAATGGGGTTTGTCGTCTTCATTTTGGTTGGCAGACTTGACACTGAATGGGGAAGCAGTGAGGAGAATCGATTTCTAAATGGGTTGCAAGCATTTCTCTCATAATCATAATCTTGTGCTCGGTTCACGCTCACCACGTCATACCCAGCAGGGGCTACAAAAGCCTCCCCCTCCGACTGTTTTAGCTCAGGTCACAGAAACCACACAATTCAAAAGACGTAAATGCTTGTAATTTGTTCGGTCATTAGAACGCCTCATCATTGAGCTGATTCATCTGTGGCCAGCATCAGCAGCTTGCAGAAAATCCAGTAAACAGTGCAAGGCCACCTACACCTTCAAGGCCGCGGAGCACAGTTCATCCTATTAGCTACAGTTTCATTTATTTTAAATGGTTGTTAACATGTGAAAAGCACAAAGGGTGCATAAAGCAGTCACGAGGGCTGATATCTCTATTTGTTGCTCATGAAGAGCAGAGGTAAGCACCTCTTTCTTAGCTGCTGAATGAAGTATAATGTTCCCGTGCAGAGCGCTGCCTGGGTCTGTTGTTGGAGGAGTATGCTGGGAGACACTTGAGGAAGTGCCATGGGGGGAGATGAAAGTGAACGCTATTGCTAATATCCACCCTAGGCAGTTGTTCATGAATATCAAAGAACATCTGCGAGGAGCTGCAATGTTAGGACTCAAAAAGAACCGGGGAAAGAAAAAAAAATACATCCCCTGATTCAGTCATAGCACTCCCGCATTCTTTTCACCCACTGAGGGACTGTCAGTTAATAAGAAACTTGGCATTGAGTGATTCTTATGAGTGCCTTTTGCTGCTTTAAAATTCCTAGAGAAAGCTGCACCAATATCACAAACTCCCAAAGATGCAAGACCCTCTTTTAGGAAAGGATAAACATGCTTTTATGAGGAATTCTTGTGTGATGATTAAAACAGCATCAACTGGTCATATAATCTTTGACCACATACAATTGGGCACCATAAAGCAACACATAACTGCCAAGGTGCTGTGAATGAATCAGTGCTTTTGAACAAACAAGTGAATAAATTTTAAAAGTGAATGAATCATTCTCTTTTACTTTCATGCACTGGCTTTGACAATGAATATTTTGTCGTTTTGAAGAGTGTACCTCTTTTCCTTACTTCAAAGGCTCAAGGGACGACTCAGATCGCCACTGAATGAGTTATCATAGGAGCACTGTCTTTGACCTTAAATGCCTTGTGAAGGTCGGTTCTGATACCGTTGTGGGCAGCATGCTGACATATAGTGCCATTGCACTTTGGGCGTCCCGAGTTCAAATCTCAGCTCACCAACCTTTCCTCATCCCATCCCCCTCTCTCTCCCACTTGGCTTTCTGTCAGTATACTGTCCTTTCATAATAAAGGCAAACATATGTGTGTGTGTATATATATATATATATATATATATATATATATATATAATTATTTTTTTTTTTTAAAGGAGAAGCAAATTTACTCACCAGGCATTGTGCATCACTCCAACCTTAAAAAATTTTGAAAAAAAAAAAGTTATGTGACAGCTATAACTGCGACATGTTACAGGCTGTCCAAATGAACGCATCTTGTCAAGTGAAGTGAACTTCAACACATATTTTGTTCTCAGTGAATGCTGCATAGGGACAATGTCAATCAAAACAGCTCTTGTTCATAAAATCAAATGAACTGGGTTGTTCATTTTTGCACGAAGATCTATAGACTAACTAAATGAGACGGGTCATGTTCATTAAGTTGCGAATGTGAATCAGTTGTATACCACAACAATGAGAGAAAGGGGATAGAAATTTTTGAATAAATAACCAATGACCATGCACAAATATGTAAAATTATTCTTCTTTTAATGAACGCATGCTTGTAAGATTTAACCAGCAGAAAGAATCTGTGAACAAATCAGTGAATGAATCTTTTTAGGGAATCAGAATCTCTACTAATACCTTGCATGTACAAACAGGAAGGGATGCTTTTTATTTCCCTGCAGCCCCGTCCTTTTTGTTGACCTCCTCTCATGTGGGCCATCGCCTTGGCAACGTACAGGGAAACAAGCCCTCTTCTTGAAGGGCTCAGACACTGGGGTCGCTGCTAATCTGAGGAGGTTGCAATAAACATTTCGAGCATGAGCCAAAAGCCCTGAAAATCCACGTTGCTGGGGGGAGAACGGGATCACTTGCAAAAAAAAGAAAGAAAAAATTGTAGGGAGAAATATTCATGGGGGCTTAAGAGCTCATCTTAAATACTTCTTCTTTTTCTTTCTTCCTCTGGAAAAATATGTTTGGCCAGATTTGTTGCGCTGATGGTTTTATCCGTTTGTAATGGGGCTTGATTCTCTGCGATACTGACGGAGAGAAGTAGAGGACAGTGATTTTATATGCACAGCACCTCCATCTCTGTACATTCTCCTGAAACACTATTTTCCAGTCTTTTATGCCCAGGAGATGCACAAAAGTAGGAGAACAGGATTTGAAAAGCAAACCGCACGGATAGGAGTATGTATTTAACAGATGTCTGAAATCAAAATGCCATGCATTTATGTTAAAGACATCTTTCTCATACATGAAAGCTCAACAAATTAGAAAGATTCCTGGGGCCGGTTGCACCAGCAGTGTGTAAGTTACAACTTACGCCTAGTTTTGATGTAAAGTAACAACTTATACACTAATAAATATGTTTGTGTTACACCATTAAACTTGAAATGTTGAACTCTAAATGTTTATGGAAGGAGTAGTGGTAGAAATGAAATAAAAAATTGACTAAATTGCCTCAATAAAACTTAAAATCTGTTTCTAATTATTCACATATATAAATATCTTTGTTATTATTAAAGGAATAGTTCATCCCAAAAAATGAAAATTTTATGAAAACTCACCCTCAGGCCATCTAAAATGTAAATGAGTTTGTTTCTTCATTAGACCAGATTTGGAGAAATGTAGCATTACATCACTTTGCTCACAAATGGATCCTCTGCAGTGAATGGGTGCCGTCAGAATGAGAGGCCAAACAGTTAATAAAAACATTACAATAATCCACAGGTAATCCACACAACTACTCTCCATCAATTAACATCTTGTGAAGTGTAAAGCTGTGTGTTTGTGAGGAACAGATTTATCATTAAGGTGTTTTAACTTTAACCAATTGCCCCTGGCCAAACACCAGTCCATAAATCATATAATGCTTCCTCAACAAACACATCTACATCTTGGTTGGCCTGAGCGTGAGTACATTTTCAGTACATTTCAGAGTACATTTAGTTAAAGGCTATTGGATCACTGAGGGTAAACGTCAAATTATTCCACTTTGCACTATTTTATGGCGATCATACGCCTTGCTCGCTATTTTTTCTTAAGAACAAATGGTGCAACCAAATAAAGTAGTTACAAACTAGCTAGTAGTTACTAAGCCTCTAGTGTGTACTTTATGTTCCATTTTAAGTAAGAATTAAGAAACGACTGGTGCAATACTACCCTGGTCCATACGGCATAGCGTGTGACTTATTATGAGAATGTTGAAATTTGTTCATTAATGTTTTAGTGAAGTCCATCCACTGGCACTTCCAGAATAAAATATACCCCTACAAATCCGCATACACCTTCTCCATCCAGCCCACTCATCATTTCCACAAAAAGTAAGTAAATTTAGTGGCATTTATAATGCATACGTACTAAAGAACTGCATTAGAGGGCTTTCCTTTTACTTATTCTCAGAGCAGTGTGAGCTATGATCCCGGCTCTTTCAGAGAGCATCAGCTCTAATGAGCTTTAAAAGATCATGTCATTTTCAGGACCCAAGCTTTCCTTTCCTCCTCCTTTGCTTTTTAGCTCAATTACCACTGTACCATGGGGAATGCAATTCATCTCTGAATGGACCAAAGTCTTTAATGGTGCTCTCTCTTGAATTTAGCCTCTACAGCAGTGCTTTGATAGGCGGCGAGGATAAGGGTCTGCTCAGCGTGATTAAACACTCCTGTCCACTGCCAAAAATGCAGCATGCGTACTGCTCCACTGCTGTATTGTTTGTTGCTGTGTACTGAACCCATTTATCTTCCTTTCGATTCTCTTTGTCCTCCTTTTTCAACTTTCTCTACCCCCTCTTTCTGTGTACCAGTGATCACATATAATGCGACAATACATAATCATGTTCTGTAATGCAACAGTTAAACATACATGGCAGCGGTATTAACGCACATACAGTACAGAGCCATAAGGTGATGTGAGATATAACCCATCACGATGAATCAGCTGTGCCAGCTGCTTTTATTTCCACAGTCTTGATATTTGGGGGCAGGAATCTGAAGTGTTTCCTCTGGAATGATTATAAATATGGATTGGATGACGTCTTGTCAGCACTGGCCAAATATTCAAGATGAATGATGTGCCTGCACTCTTTTGATGTAGTCCTCCATCTTTTATGATAATGTCTTTTAGAGGCTGAATACCATTTATCCTTGTTTAGCAAATGTAAAAAAAAAAGAGGGGGAAATGGGCACTGCGCTTAGGTAGCATTCTCTTTAATGGCATAATTTTTGTATTAATTTTGTTACCTTGACAAAGCCATTATTATCTTATTGGGTTTTTGGAAGTTTCTAACCTGAGACTAAAGATTTAATATCTAAATGTAACTACATCCACCAAATTCGGCATAGTTTTGTAGCCTGTTTCCCATAGTTGAAGAGTAACTTCCATTGAAAAATTCTGACTATTAAAGGCATTTTACACAGCATGTTCTCGGTTTATTATCAATTGGATGATGGCAGCCAGAGCTTTCCAAGCTCGTTCGCAAGTATCCTGCTGGTGTGCACACCGCACATGATCATAATTTTCATCTTTTTGTGGCTGCTGCATACTAATAAAGCATTTAGTTCTCATATGTAGTTCACAGCAGAATAGGCATATATGTACAAAATCGATTTCTTGATTTTCCATACAGTGGCAATCACTATAATAGGGAGCAGTGAATGAGTGAGTGTGACTTTCGACAGTAAATGTTCACACCCAATTTATTTAATTTATATTCTGTTTTATGGAGAATAACATTTTATAGAGAAAAATTGGCATGGTGTTTCTGCGCTAATAGTGATGCCACCAAACTCTCACTGATGGTTGAACTGGAAAGAAATTGATAGATATGGGTGGATCGCTATAAATGTTTTAATGGTTCCTGGGAGTTTTTTTATTTTATTTTTTTTACACTTTTTAGGGAGATAAAGCCATGAATGGCCTACTTATAGAGGCCAATGAACAAAAAACTGGGTTAAGAGAATGTATTTTGACATAAACGTCACCTTTAACTTTATTAGCTATCATTTACATGCAGCACAGAATGCATTATTTATATATGCTAGCATGGGGCTGAAGCAGTATCTCATTTATATGGCAAATGAATGCAAAGCTTGCTGCCCATCGTGTACTGTGTAAAATGCCATTAATTCCTGCTAGAGCTTTCAAGCTGTGTTCACCAAACTCAGCACAGTACTTCAGGCTGTTCTGACTTAGCAGGCTTTATTTTTTCGAATTGATCAGACTTGATTGTCCTGTAGTGAAAAGCCTTCCATCCATCCATTCATTCAAGCTTTAAACTATTAAAAAATTTCAAGCAAGGTTTTGTCTAGCCAGCTTCGTGGTTGTCTTGACAAATTCTCTTTTTCTAGTTAACGTATGCCTCTGAATGTGACAGCCATTTAGTGTTTGTCCTGATGAGTCATTTTAGACCTGCATGGTCCAGTGCATGATGTGTCATAGCAATGCCAATCTATCTTCCTCTGAAAGCTGGCCATAGTTGGATGCTTTTTTTTTTTTTTGCTTTTGTTTATGGTCTTTTTGCCTATACAGTATTAATAGGACCAGACAGGAGCGTGGATGACTGTTTACTGACATGAGATTCATTCCCCATGAAAACAACTGCTTTCTGTGTGTCACATGCACAAGCCACTGTACCATGGCTTTGAATACTGTAGCAGGATGTTTGCTTATAGCACCTATATTTTATACCATTTGCCAGTGTGTTTGTTTCATCAGTTACAACAGCTATTTCCACAAACCAGCTTTACTATTTTCTCTAGCAATTCCGCAAAAGCATTATAGCTGGATTCAGGCTTAATCATATACGTTTGTATAATTTTAAATTTAAATTTTACCTTTTGAAAGAGCACTTGCATGAGAGAAACAGCTTAATAGTTTAGCACACTAAAGGTTTGAGTCTGCACTTAGGGCTTGATAAATGTTTATGGTGCACCAAGAGCTCAGCAATTACTCCTCTATGAAGTAATGATACGGTCATGTTATATGGAAGGCCTGATATTGAACTGTGCTTAACAGTGTGAACATCTTTAGAGGTACTATTGTCATTTGAAACATTTAACACCATTTTGATAAAGACTGATTGCCATCTGTGGGTTCAGTAAGGAATGCTGTCAAGATGCCAAGATGAAATTTCCCTGCCTTGGTGAAGTGAGCTGCATCAGGGATCCAGACTGCAACTAAAATTGTCACAAATGCGTCAAAAAAAGTACAAGGATAATTTACAATCTATTCACAATTGGTGACAAGTGGGAAAGCTTTGTGTGCATTCATATTCAGTTTTGTCAGATACCATCTTGTGCATACCTGTATTGTTGAATGCCAATGAAAAATGACTCTCATGAACTGGTTGTTTGTAATGAATCATTTGAAATAACAGAACAAACAGTTAACAATTTGAATCAGATTCATTGAATCATTTAGAGTTGTTACTGAATTTACAAGTGGCTCCCTCACTGAACTGCCAGCCATTTTTCATATACGATTCAAAATGAACAAAGAATCATTAATTGGAAGCTGCACCTAGGTTTTTTTTGGGAACTTTTTTTTTTAAACACTTTTTATTTCTCATGTCTGTGTGTCAAGTATTCACTGAGTTTCAGTTCATTTTAGTGACACGTTTCAGAAAGATATTCGCGGAGACCGAGATGGCTGAAAGCACACCGTTTTTGTCTTTATTTTACAAAAGCACAATGTTTTGTTGATATTGTGAGTGTACACAAATAAAAGTGGACCCTATACAGAGTCAAATGATGTGTTACTCTTGTACAATCAAAAATGACAGAGCATTTTAAGTTCTTTTCATGAAAAAATGCAAGTGATTCCGCCGGTGCCATCGTCAAACCCTGGAGGGTAATTAGATGCCATCTTGTGCATACAACTGTTCAATACCAATGAAAAATGACTCTGATGAAGTAGTTGCTTGAAATGAGTCATTCATTTATAAAGATTCATGAAACAGATTGAATCGGTTAGAGCTGTTACTGAGTTCACAAGTGATTCCCTCTCTGAATTGTGAGGCGAGTCTGATTCAGAATGAACCAAGAATCATTACTGTTATATATGGTTTAAGTTTTTCAGGCATACATGTGTCTGTTTACTGACTGATTGTTTATATGACAATGTATAATTAAAGATACATATTCACAACAGCATTTTGTTGAATAAATTAATAATAGTGTTCTAAAAAAATCATTTTTTTTGTTTTTTACAATTTATAAACAAAAGTATTTAACTAAAAATTAAAAATTATTGGTTATTGTATAAAATTATGTCCAATTATACAGTTTTATACTAAATACAACTAAAATAACGCCCTAGTTTATATTACCGAAATCACTGTAGTTTATATACAAAAGTGTCCCTTCATCACAGGTATAGCAGAATGAACTGAAGCATTTCTGAACAACCATTTTTGTCAAGCAATTTTGTAATTTATCAACTGAAAAATAATTTGGCTCTTAAATATTTAATGGCTTTCATAATTTATTTGTTGGTCTGGAGCCCTGTACATGCAGAAAAAATAACTGACTTGGGTCATAGTATTGTGCTTTGATTGACTGCTAACTTGAAAACATCATAAAACTTACATGAAGTCAGTTGACAATTTCAGCTTGATCCGTGACAGTTACTGCCACTCAAAACCAGGGCTTGCAGTACTGTTGGCAGATCTCAGCAGGCTTTCTCTTAATTTGATGTAGCCTTTCCTGTCTGTGCACAGGGCCAAATTGCTACGCGGACACAGCGGTGATCCCGGCCGGCCGAGAGGTTAAGATCGACGAATGTACCATCTGCTACTGCACGTACGAAGAGGGCACTTGGCGTATTGAGCGGCAGGCCACCTGCAGCAAGAACGAGTGCCAGCCGAGCTAAGGCTCGAGACCCTCAGCGTTCACCCGGACAGCTGTGGAGATCTGGATCACCTGTCCAAGCTGTGGTCTGTACGGGCTCAGCACAGCAGCCCTGAGCCTCACACGCAGCCAAGACACCGGCACATAAGTCGGTCATTTGTGACCATTCATGACTATGAACTCAGAGTGTCCTGTAGCAAGCAGCGGATGGGCCAATTAACCTGGGGAAAAGGCCAAGGGCCAAAGTGCGAAACGCTACTTTCCTCTCGCTACCACAGAGCCTCTGAGTTGGCATCGAGTCATGACGAGTGATGAGATTCATCCGTTAGAGTTACATGTATAGTCTTAGGAGGCATGGAGTCGAATTCAACTATATTAATACTTCAAGTTTGTATTGAGATTTATAACCCATATAAAGGATATTTATTTATGTATGTGCTGGTTCAACGATTATGACTGGATTCAGATATCTGATTTACAGTGAAATGATATTTTTATAACCACTGTATTTTGATATGCTGTAACGTTTTAATACCGGATCGACTTCAATCCGTCTTATTAGAATGTATAACGCACCTACAGCTGTCAATGTGTCTGGAGGAAACGTTTCGTCAAAGACTGTCAGGAGTGACACATAACATCGAACACAACGTCAGGATAGTCAGCAGAGCAGAATGGATTCGGTCTCCATTCAAGGAAATCAAAAATGGAAAAAAAAAGCTGCTTGAAGATGTTTGCATTTATGTTAAGTCTCTATTGTGCTCTTATCTGAGGTCTGTTTTGCTAAGACGTGTTTCTATGTGTACGTGTTTTCATGTTCCAAATAAATTGTTCCACTGTGCATGCTTGTTTGTGAATTAGAGACTGATGTGAGGTCGACTAAGGTTAGTTACCATTTTTAGACACAGAGCCACGCTTGAAATGTCAAGTTAAAACGTGAAAAATGGCACACATTTCACAAGGAATATTGAAGCAGGAGGAGTGTCTGATCGAGTGGCACATCCAATAACTCGATGGTTTAAATTTAGCTGTGTCAACAAAGAGCTCTGTATTAGCATTTTGTTTTCAATCCACTTAACCCCAGGTCTTCTGTTCTTGCAGTCAGTATACTAAATTGTAGTGTAAATAGCTCTGGGTGAAAAGCAGTGTTATTTAATATCATAGAGATACTACTATACTTTTTATTAACATTTTAAATTAGCTACTGTTTTTGTATTAAAGTTCCTTATTACTAGCATATTGGCCATTTATTAGCACTTATAAAGCACATATTCTGCATGAGCATATTTTAGATCCCTTATATCAAAACTTAATAACTACCTTAGTAACTATTAATAATAATGAGTTTATTAAGGCAAAAGTTGTAGTTAATAGTTAGTTAATAGTGAGAACTGGTCTAAATATATATATATATATATATAATATATATATATATATATTTTTTTTTTTAATACAATAGCACTTTAGATTGAACAATATACAATCTACTAGTTGCTTATTAGCATGCATATTACTAGCATATTGGTACTAATAAAGCACATAATAATGGATGACCATATTCTAGATCCCTTAACCCTACCCAATACCTAAACATAACTACTGCAACAACTACCTTATTTGCTATCAATAAGCAGCAAATAAGTTTATTGAGAGAAAACTGTTAGTTAATAGTGAATATGCATATGTATTCCCTAATCTAAAGTGTTACTGTCTATATAGATTTTAGTTTTTATTCCAGTTTGTTTTAGTTATTTTAGTAGATTAAGTAAATTTTTGCTTAACGTTTGTTTTATTTCAATTAATGAAAATGTTTTTATTTTCTTTTAAAAGGGTTTAGTATTAGTTAACTATAATAACCCTGGTGAAAAGCTCCTGCAGAATGAAACATAAAATAATTAACAGGGTATTCAGGGTAATATAAACTGGTAATATAAAAATTGGGACTGGAGCACTGGAAAATCTAAAACTGCAGTTGTTACATACAGATGGAGCAATTTCTTCATGATTTAACCCTTTAAAATAACTTTTGTTGGTATGACCTAGATTGAATTTGAAATACTAAATATTTTAGACTTGATTAAAGCCAGTTCATTTTGATGTTACCACTTGAATCAGATTTGTAGGTTACCTGACGAAATGTTTTACAGTGAGAGCAGAAGTGTAAAAATACTGTGAATTATACCCAACTCTGATTTGCTTATTTTAATCAAACTTGTTGAACTTCACTGTGCTGAAGAAAGAACTGAAGTGTTCTGGTGTTCATGTTAGGAAATGGTAAGGGTTACCAACTCCACTACAGTATTTCTTGTGTTTAAAGCCCTAGTGGAGATTAAAAAATAGAGGATTTTTTATAAACCTGTTCAAATTTGATGGTCATGTAAGATAATTATCACACCTAACTAGGTTAGTTCATGTATACTATGCATTCAATAATTACATATGTCTTCCCAGTTCAGGTCTTGGAACATCTAATAATGAAACGTTGAGTGGAAACGTCCAAATGTGCAGTGCTGGGCTACTCCAGGACAACCGGACTGAGAAACACTGCTCTAGATGATTCAGTCAGCTCACACACCTCCCACTGATGGAGATGTGAGATACATGTAAGATGCGTCTGTGCTTGAACAATAAGCAACAGTGCCTTGTTGCTTACTTCTACTGCTCATATGAATCCAGCTGGATTAAAATAGAAATATTTTCTTATTTAGTTTTCATTTTAATTTGAGTTTCAGTCATTTTATTACGTGCTTTTGTCTTTTTTTTAGTCTTTTTATATTACAAGCTATAAATAAGCCTTAATATACTATATATATTTTGCTTTCATTTTTCTTTCAGTTTTAGTAATTTTAGTACTTCAGCTTTAACTCGTTTTATTTCTGTTAGTTGTTAAAGCAACAAAGTACTTTTTTAAATTTAAGTTTTTCAGCTAATATTTATATTTTTATTTTATTTCAGCTTCATTTTAGTTCTCAAAATCGTTATTTCAATTACCAAATTAGTTTTTTTGTTTTATTTTAGCTTTACTTCAATCACTAGAATAGTTTTAGTTTCAGTTTTAGCAAACAATAACACTGTTTTAAACACTAAATGTCATTCCTTCATTAGTATGCACCATGTTTTTAAAATGGACCTTTATGGGCATGTCAACAATTTGATTAAGGTCAATATTTTTTTTAAAGGTCAGAATTAGTCAAAATGTGCTCCATGTTTTTGTAGTGCTGTCAATGGACAAATCGCGATGCACCAAAATGACTCTATATTTTTTTTAGATTTATTATGTTATATTTATCATCCAACTGTTGTGATTTGCTCTAAACAAAACAAATAAGTGCAAATAAGTGTTACAAAACATAAGTGTTTTTTCTTAAAATGCATGATCATTAATAAATTTAACGCATAGAGTACGCAAAGTGAAGTTGACAATTTTTATGTTTATCTCCAGGAAAATATTTGCCAAACATTAGGTGTGATATCAAGAGAAAGTGAAGTTGACACGTGACAGGAATCTTGCATCAAAGTAATTCAATCAGATCCCTCCTGCCATATGGTAGCTCTTAAATGCAGTTGGGTTTGATGTCTAGGGCTCTGTCGCTAACTGAAAGCTACAAAGAGCATAACACGGGTTAGCTGAGTAGATTATACAGTACTACATTTTGAGTGCGTTGAGGCTCTCAGCAAACAAACAAGCAAGTCTATCTTCAGGATTTTCGTCAGCAGCCTCATTTACACATAGAAATGGCAATTAGTTTTTGGGATTAAAGATGAGAGTTTATATTGGGAGGTTTATATTTCCCTCATGATGTTTTATCAGCAGTTAATAATGTGTCCAATAATTAAAAGAGCATAAAATTACACAACATCATTACAGGCAGATTATGAATAACGAAGCAGAATTATGGGTCTTAAAAGACAATGTTACTGGATTAAACATAAATGAATGTTCATTCAAGAAGTTGTTTCAAATATTTGTTTATTGTGCACCCCTTCGTGCTCTTTTTCTTGAAACCAGGGTTGCCAGACGACTAAGATATCCCTCCTGTAGCAAAACGTGCCTTCGGGCAAGACTGGGGGATTGTGAGAAAATGAAGCCAGATGCGTGCACATACATGACAGAAGAGCTGATCACCCCCCGGCATCTCCCTGTGCTTCAATCTATCTCTTTCTTTATCTCTGATCACCTCCGATGTCTCTTTCTCCCTCTCGACGTCTCAGCTGTGGGGCTCAGTGGATTTGGAATCATGGATTTCTTCATGCATCATTTTGTAAAGTCTGACATCCTGCTGGTTGTGCACAATTGCCATTAAAGTGTCTCTTTCCCACAGTATCGCTAACTGCCCTCTTTGGCTTTTCTTACATCAATCTACCCATCTTTCAGATGAGAATACTTTCTTTTATACTTCCCTGCTCAGTTCTTCAGCTTTGACCTTAAAATGAGCTCCCATCATGGGCCATAAAGATATGCATGCTCGGCTGCTTTATGTATCAAACACGCATTTTTTTTTTTTTTTTTTAAGAAAACAGCCTTTTTCTGATAGTTTCGGCTCTATTTGGTCTTACTAGTTGAGCTCAAGCCTTTAAACTAACTCTAATGACTACACAGTCGAGGGCAGCCTGAATTAGTTTGCCCCTTTGAAATGGAATTCCCCAGCAACTCCGTCTGTCTTCAAAGGGTACATTTAATGAGGGAATCTGTTACACAAACTAAAACCGATTACCCTGCACTGCATCAAAAATTTCCCCTAATATACGAACATCCCCTGGTCATTCAAATGGTAGTAAATGCTTCTCCCTTAACAAGCAATGACATTCATTTCTGGCTTGTAGCCATATTACTTCATACATGGCTAATAATATTAAACATGTCCAACAATCTCTGATTACCTCCCTACCAAACAAAATTCACACCCACTGAAATAAAAATGAATTTCTGACACATAAAGTAAACACAAACCACTGTCTGAAATGATTGAGTGATTTTGTTGGTAATTGTGTTTGTGTAAGGTATAAAATGAACAATAAGCATTTGGCTGTATTCCATTAGCAACATGTCCACAGATAAAGAGGAATTTCACACTCTGATTTCTGGCCTTCTTACGGCCTCTACACACCATTTCAAACGGCAATTAAATGATAGCAGTGACTCAAAATTAAACACAGCATCCAATTTATTAAGCTATGTGAATTTTCATTATGAAAGAGAATCACAGAAATTTAAACAAATCACCAGTTCATGAGCAGAATAATGTTTCAGCTAAAGGAATAATGTCTTGTAGGAGTAAAAGTCAAATCAATGTGTATTTAAGTAATGTCACAAGCAAGAGGATTTTTGTATTGACCTTGACTGTGTTTTTGATCGATCATAAATGTATCAAAAATATTGATACAGCTGAGATATTATTAAAATATTATATATTATTTATATATTACAAATAAATTAATATTATTTTATAAATAATGTATTCATTCAATGTTTAAACTTAATTTGGTTAATTGTTTTACTTGTTTACACGTCTTTTTTTCTAAACTTCCTAAGAAGAACATTTTTATAAAGCCAAGCCAACCAAGTAAAGTACTGATCATTGAAAGCAACACATAAATAAATATGATTTATAAAAAAAAAATAACGTAGCAGGTGGTTGAACAATAAAAAAAAATTATTTCTGACCAGTATTTGAAAAATAGAATGTCATGTTCTAATATTTATATTGTTTATATATAATTATTGTTGTTTTTTTTCAATTAATTTATTCTATATTTTTACATTATTTTTATCTGAATTTTACACTATTTTTCCTCCGAGAAGACAATTTGAATACCAATTATATATAATAATTTTTTTTTTTACATTTTATACACTATTTTTCTCTGAACCCTCTGAGAAGACCAACAGGTAAAGTCCACCACTGCACTGTATTTAACCTGATGACTTTTTATTATTTGTTCAACTTTAGAATCTCATTTAATTGTATAGTAAGATGACCATGGAAAATTTCTAGCTCAATTGCCAATTTACATTTCTAATAATAACTATAAATTCCAGGTCATTTCCAGTTAAGCATGTGACGAGTTATTGTATAACATTCTGTCATACTACTCTACATTTAGTCATCAGATTAACTCACGGCACCCTTGTTCCCCTCAAACTAAAGCTCATCTGTGATGACACGATGCTGCTGCTCTCGCGGTTCCTCCTCAGGGTTGTTTACTCTGGTCCAGTTTTCCACAGAAAAACTAGTGCAAGCAAGTAATTAGCAGAGGAAGATGAACAATAACACAAAAATAGCGAGCAGACCCCTTTGTTTGTCAAAACAAACACCACATGACTGAGGCGATGACCTGCTGGTCTGTCTTGACACTTGAGGTATTATTACACTGTGCACAGTAAAAAAAAAATGAGGCCATTTCTGTGGAGAGCTCCAGCTGAAAAAAAAATAAATAAAAAAAATAAACAAAAACAGAGCTGCTATGCTGTTCTGGAAAGTCACCAGAGAAATCGATATGCCTGGTTCTCACCGGTCCAGTAGCGGCAGCTGTGTGTCTGTTCTTGTCGTCAGACTGTTGTCAGCAGCCTGCAGCACAAGTGGCAGATGGAAACGCTGCATTAAGAAGGTGTGATATGGTCCGAGATGAGGTTATATGCCTAACACCCTCCAAAAAACACCTCTATCTCAATCATCCTCCACCTCACAGCTCACATCTGAGTTAGTACAAGAGAAGACATGCCAGTCCCTCGATTAATAGCAGAGGGGGGAAGCAGATGAACATTGGCTATCTGTTTTCGTAAGTTGTGCCAACCACCTGTTGCGTCTCCCTTTGAGTGTGTTATTGATTGGCTCGCGTGTGGTTAGAGGGGATGCGAGTGATTGGGGAGAAGTCTAATCCTGCTCATCCTCTTTTTCGCCAGAGTTAGCGTGCTGGGGGAGATGCCTCGTCTCTTCTCTCCACTGCTGTGACCTGAATACAGAGCATGTCTTGGTTCAGCCTGGAAGAGCATTGTTTTGATACGGATGTCTGCATAACAAGATGTCAAGCTGTCTGAGCGTGAGGTCATGTTAACATAAAGAAAAACCACTCTGTTCTCTTTGCTTCAAGGAATGTTAAAATCCATGTATTTGGGTCTTTTTTCATCTTTGGGATTGGCAAATCCTTGCTTACAGGGACCCTGTAAGGTTATCTGATGCAAGCTACTGAAAACAGAGAGATTCTGTTTTCATTGTGAAACTTAAGGGATTAACTCGCCCCAAAATAATCATTCAGTCATCATTTACTCTCCCACATGTCCTTCCAAAGTCATAAGACTTACTTTTATCTGTGGAGAAATCTTAGTATCGTCCTGGTTGCTTTTGTCTATCCTAATACAAATAATGAAGACTAAAGCATTTAAGGATCAAAAAGCATTTCATAAAAGGCTTATGTGCTGTATTCCAAGTCTTCTGAAGCCATATAATAGCTATGAGTGAAAAACAAATTGAAAATCAGTTTGTTCACAGTAAGTCATTTTGTCACTACTTAAAGGTGCACTAAGAGATTTTTGCCAAACTTTTCTGATAATTGAAAGCACCAAAACAAACACGCCCATACCCCAAAAGGACCTCACCCCTATTTTGATAACTCTGCTCCACACTTAGGTACACAACCCTGGCAGCAACTACAAACAAAATCCAACACATGACAGCTGCATCAAAAACCAAAATCAACGTTAACTCACCTATCAAGAAGAAAAGGACAGTTGTGTGAAAAAGCAAAATCAACGTTAACTCACCTATCAAGAAGAAACAAAGCAACCTCGGCGTCCAATTTCAGGTATTTCCGCTCCACACTGTGGTTGAAAGCGTTTTTCAAATATTGCTTAGTGCACTTTAAGTTGTCATAAATGAATCATTCAGAGTGGTTTCGTGAGAGGAATCAACCGATACATGGAAAAGATTCAACACAAAACAATGATTCATTCACAATTTTAGCATTGCTGCTTCTCCCATTAGTGAACGAATCATTTAAGGTGCAGTCACACTGTTTTGGGAAAATTTTCACAGACAAAATCCAGTCACTTTAATAGGAAATCATGTGATTCGGGAATTTTGTGAGATTTCATTATCCATTCAAGTGGAGTTTTAGGTTATTAATAAATCAGTCTGATTCTTTTGAAATACATCTTATTTTAATGAATGATTCATTCATGGCCAGATCCTCAAGTCAACGAATTGAACTCGACTACAGGATCAGTCAGATTGGTGAACAAATCAATGAAGGTATGGTCACATTTACTGTTCTTCGACTAATTTTTGTAAAATAAATTCTGTCATTTCAACTGAATCAGTCTAGACTGAATCAGTCTAGATCATGAAAGAAATCATGAATGAAACATTCAGATTGGTTATGTTGAGTAAAACGTGTCTACTGGATCAGATAATTTAAGATGTGTCAGATTCACCATTGTTTGGCAAGTTTTTGTGTAATTTCAATAGATATTTACAGAAATACTAAATATTCCCGACACTGTTTTCGCAACAGTTTCAAGTTGATCACACTGATTCGTAAATGGTGTGAAAGTGACTTCTGTGTGAGTACTGCTTCATAAAATGATTGATAATAGATATTGGACCTTTTTGTGCACAGAATTTCAGCAGAATTTTGCTAATATGAACACACTTTTTGACCAGATCAATAGATTCATTTAAGGGGGCTTTCACACTAGCACTTTTGGTGCACACCCAGGTTTGTTTAACGTTAGAGTTTGGTTCATTTGTATAATGTGAACACTGTTTTCTGAACTGGTGTGCACACATCCACAAACCATACCCAAGTCCACCTAAAAAGGATGGTCTGGGGTATGGATTATACAAACTCCTGCACTGTTCGCTTCTGATGTGAACACAATCATAAAACTGGGAAGTGAACTGCTATTAAAGATGTATGAATTGGTCAAACTGTGTATTTATGTGCTTACTCACTCGGTTTCCTCGTGTTCGCATAAGAGAGACATTCAGGTTTAGAGTGACATGAATGTGGGTAAATGATGATATAATTTTAAATTTTGGATGAACTATACCTTTAATTTTTTTTTAACATGACTCCAAATCATATCTTAAAAGGAAGCAGTTGTTACTTGTTCCTGAGAGGACACAATCAGCACTGGGCAGAAGTTAAGGCTCGATGTTGGACCATTTTTAAACGAAACTCTATTAAATGTTGAGACAGTTGACAGCAATTAAGGTGCTTAGAAAAAGGCATTTACTCAATCGTCTCTTTCTGTTGCAGTTGGTTTCTCCGGTCCAGGTAATTTCAAATCGGTCTTAGGGAATGAAAACAGGTTGGCTCTGCAATTGTGTGCCAGTCTAATAATGGAATCTCGTAAGTCACAAGGGACAGGCTCATTTTTACAAAGCAACAGAGAAAGTCCATTACCCTCTGTGTTGCCTACCTCATGGTGCCTTTTACTTCTTAATTGAAACTCTTGGCTGTGTTATAGCACGGACAGAAACACTGAGAAATAGAGGCTGTAGAAGAGAGGAGAGACAGCAGACAGCCAGATCCAGAAGCCCTCTCTTCTTTGCCACCTTCGGGCAGTGACGGGTCTAAAAATATCTACAAGCTTCAATGAACATGATCTTTCCAGTGAGGACACTATCACCATCCCCACTCATCTCACAGCTGCGAGGGAACTAATAACTGGTGACTCCAATCCAAACAGTCAAATTATTTACAAACTGTCAAACTGTTAATAGGTATGATGGATCAATCATTGATGAGTAAACATACGTGATGCTTGTTATAGTGCCCAAACAGTTCGATGACTGAGGTTTAAGATGCACTTATTGAATTTTAATTGGTAGCAATTCCAAAGAGCAAGTAATGCAGGGGTCATATTATGAAACGGGTCATTTTTCATGCTTGATTAGGTGATTTCAGTTTTTAAAGAAAGATTTTAGCTGTTAATAATTGCATTTGAGATTTAAAGGTAAATAAGAAACGGAGCAATTTCAAGAGGGTCCTCGCACCATGGTGCTCGGGCCCTAATTAAATAAATGAAAATAAATGTCAGGACACAATTATGCCTTCAGAAAGGTAACCATTTAATTTTTGCATCATTAACTAACCCTGCTGTGTTCAAAGTCATGAAACTACAAGGTGAAAATGATGGAAAACCTACAAACCAAAGAAATGTAAGACTCATAATGTTTGTCTTTATAAGATGATAACTTATTCTTGAAGAGTTCATTTCTTGAAAGGATGATGATGCCACTAAGAGTATATTTGCTAAAATAGCCAGAAGAACACTGGAGTACTGTATAAAGAGGCATAAAAGGGCATCTGGATAATGTTTTATTTGTTTAGAAAGAATGTCTAGGTTATAATAGGCTATCATTTTTTATTTTAAATACGTTATTTTCTTTGATATCTAAAAGTGTTTTGTCTGTTGCATTTATTTCTCCTTGTTTTATTGTTTTGCCCATTTTATTTATTCATAGGTTTGCTGCTGCTATGCATTTTAAGTACTCTGCAGCTGAACTTCTCTCTGGCGATTAATCAGATCTTATGTTGTTCAATGTGTAAGTGCAGTGATGGTGTTTAACAACACATTGGTTTACAGGCACCCCCCCCCCCATCACGACAGAGCTGACTAATTTACAAATCAGATTAATGTCTATTATGCTTTCGCCTGAAGGTGGGAACATAATTTGGCTGTAATCTCTAAGAGCCCCTTCAGCTTCCTGACAGGCAGGCTACTGCTATTGTCTGATTTCTTGCCCGTTCAAACCACTTCCAGTAAAAGGGTCTGTGAATACGAACCCCAGCACGTTTCGTTCAGCGCCTCTGAGCCCTTTTGTTTTCCATTTCCTATTCGCACGTTTTGTGACAGCTTCTCAGCTGTTGGTTCAGAGCCTCTTAAATTGTTGCTTCTGATTATACGCATGAGACAAGCCCAACCATTCTATCTCAGAAATGTCAATTGGATCTGACTGATTTTCATTTGAGCTGTCTACTCCCAACACAGCATTGATTTCTAATGAGAGAGCTGAGTAAACACTGTCATCTGAGGAAATACATACGCTGATTATAAACTTCTCTATACTGAGGGAAATGATGGCTCACATATATCTGTCCGCAGCCTCAGTCCCCAATGAAAAATATAGAGTGGCAGATTTGTTACTTCATTGGGCTAATTGAGTGTGACAGGCAAAGAGCAAGGAAGAGGGAGGGTGATAAAGCAGCACACAGAAGCTGCCAAAGGCCACACTGGCAGGACAAGCTCACCCCAGGTGCTCATGGGGGTTTCATAGGATGACTAGTGTTTGGATGAGCAGTGATGCTGCTGAGGCCAGCAGGGCATGGGAAGACGGGAGACCGGAGAGGAAGAAAGGCCAATGATCACTCAGACTTACGAGCCTTGGCGAGGACACCGCTTGGGGCAATGTGACATAAACATGGCTAAATATTCACTTTCATTAACTGAGGCATGCATTTGAAGAGGCATACATCCTGTTACTAAAGAATTCAGATTGTTTTAGCAAACATTATGGAGACATTAAGGATAGTTTAGCCAAAAATGAAAATTCAGAAAAAAGCTGTTATTATTATTATTTTTTTTTTTTCAGTGGAACACAATAGAAGAATTTTAGTAGAATCTTCACACAGACATTTTCCATAAAATGACAATTCATAGTGACAATAAGCTAAGGTTTGGAATGACATAGTTTTTAAATGAACTATCCCTTTAAATGGTAAAAGTAATAATTTTTATGCATTATTTGTTGTTGTTGTTTGTTTGTTTGTTCATTTATTTATTTATTTATTATATTTTATGACCAGCTTGGAACGAATCTCGTAAAGATAGACCTTTTATCAGATATGATCTTTCTTAACTGCTGTCTTCTCACCGCTGTCATCTTTGTTGTGTATTTATTTTGTTATTGAAAGGAAAGCCTGCATTTTTACATATTCATCTAAACAATGCTCTCAGCAGCATGGACGGCATTGGGATGTTAGTTACCTGTAAGTATTTCCAACTTATTTTTACTTTTAAGCAAAATAATGAAACATACCTGTAATACCAGGGCCTTGAATCACGTTCAGTTTGTTTTTGTATGTTGCATGCGCACGAGTACGCGCACGAGCACATATGTTGCTGGATGTAATTCACTTAATGGCCACCGGCGTCGCTAATAACAAGAGTTTCTGAATTCTACATACAGTATAGCCCCTTTAAGACATAAAAATATGAATAATGTAGCACTATACTGTTAAAAACAAAGGTTCTTTACTGGCGTCAATGGTTTCATAAAAGGATCTTTACAGTGGAAAACGTTCTTCAGAATAGTCTATTAAAATGTTTGTGTGTGTGTGTGTGTGTGGTTTTTTACACCAAGAAAAATTGTTCTTTTAGAAACTTGACTTAAATGTTCTTTGGGAACCAAAATGGATCTATGTCATTGAAAATATGCAAGACCTTCACTTTTAAGATTGTAGAAGTAACAAATTATATAATAATGGTGTACTGCTGTGAGACATCAAGATAAATACCAGTGCATTTTGTTTACAAAATAAATGAAATTCAATCTTGATTTTTAAGCCCTGTAATACTTTAATGTACCAGACAGTAAAAGGCACTTTAAGGACTTTAAGTGAGCACCTTATTAGAGAGGAAATAAATAAGCATCGTCTGAGCAATCATTGCTGTCTCTCCCTCTTTCTGTTTCACTTTTTATTTCTCACATTTACACTCACAGTCTCCCACTTTCTTTTTCACAGTCCCAGGCATCATTGCAGGTCAGCATCCGTCCTGGGTCTGTTGTCTAATTAACAAGACACAGCCAAAAAGAACCCTGGCCAAAAACAAAATAAAGCCCAGAAATCAATTTAATAGAAACTAACAAGTTCATAAAGACAAAACTTTAAAGTTGTGTCTGAAAGTTTACAAAATGACAAAATTTTAAAAGCCTTTATGTTTGATGGCTATCACAATAAAATTCATATAGGTTCAAACATTCTTTAAAATGTCAAATGACTCAAGGGTGAGTAAATTATGAAAGAATTTTCATTTTCTGATTGAACAAACCCTTTAAGAGTTAAGAGACAGAAAAACAGACAGACTGACAGAAACTGCAGAGTGATACATGAGACATGAAAGTAGTACTGATATGTTGCCTTTGTGTGATTTTTATCAGGGCAGGACTTATAATAGGGCCCAAACATAACCTCAACATACCTATAAACTACAAATGCCCTCAACTAGAACATCATTATAGAGTAACAAAAATACAAAAAATTTCTTTTTGACTGAGCAAAACAGGATTTTGTGTCTGAAAGTTAGTACTCAGTAACTTGTTGTTTATTGTACATTTGAAATCATGCAGATATTCAGAAAAACAGGACTCTTATTTGTGGGATAGGCTAAGTCCTATATCATGTTATAAAAACAGAAACTCATTAAATGGCAATTTATATATATATATATATATATATATATATATATATATATATATATATATATAATATATATAATCATTTTGATGACATTTCTGCCCCACTATGTGTGATGGCAGTGAGATGGGAGAGAGTGCTCAAAACTCTTCAGGTCGCATATATCATCCTCTGTAAAGAAATGAAACATTATCTTTTTAGATGTATATGATTTTATCTTTCTAAATGTACGCTCTTTTGAGCTAAATACTTAATGGAGCTGTTTAAAGTAGCCTTGTGATCAAATTAAGATGAGATTCAATACGTGTGTCCTTCTTCTATGTGAAATAATCATAAATACCAGTTTATGCTGTTTGAGTATGGCCTCAAATGTAATAGTTGGAAGCTGTTAGCCCAGCTGGCCCGTTTAGCCCTTGCGTATGCAGTAGAAATGCGGCTAATAATTTCTGAATGGCATAATTAAACAAATCAAATAAATGTAAGCGGGCAAAGGTGGGGCCCGTAAAAAGCAGGGCCCATGGGCTGCAGCCCAGTCAAGCCCAATGGTAAGTCCGACCATGCTTGTTACTCTAAACTTAAACATGTAAGTTTGTCAGATAGCACAAAGGCCGGAGTAAAAGAATATATATGTGAAAAAATTATTTAATAGGCCACTCTATCAAAAGAGTAAACCATTTCAAGCCAAGTATATTTGGAATACTAAGTTATACTGTTCTTAAGTTCCTCGAACAAAATATTTAATAAAAGAATAGGCCAAATATAATTTGACTTGTTCTGATAAGTACATTAATAGACAAAGTATACCCTCTTATTTTAGTTTAAAAGAAGTATATTAATAGCACAGCTGAATAAACTCATCCTCAGATGGACCCTTTTCATATTTAAAAAAAACAAAAAGTCATTATATGAAATTAAAAAATTATTAAATGAAATTACAACATATATAATTTTAGTGTTCCCATTTACCCCAAAAGCAAAAGAAAAAAAATCCATGGTGGCATTTCTGACTTTTTAAAAGTGTTCAAGAAGTCTGTGGAAACACATCATCAGAGTTTGTGAAAAGGGTCCATATTTGACTCTCAGTAGCATAACTGATGAATGAGAATCAAATATTTCAGACAACAGTGGAATAAAGTGAATTCAGTCAAAAAAAAAAAAAAAAAAAACTGAAGGTCTGTGCCAAGTGGTTAATGGGGCTTGCAAGCTCTAAAGCCAATTAAAATTTTGAAGAAACCATAACTCAGGTTTATAAATTGACAGCATGTATACATTGACAGCAGCTTCTCACATTATCTCTCTCTCTCTCTCCTTTTTCAACTCTTTCTTTTACCCTTTATTTTCCTTTCTCTAATGTCATCTTCTAAAATATACAGTTGCATTTATTTTTCTAGTTGAATGGGGCTTACCCAAATTAGCCACTCTGGTGCACGGCTGGGCACCATGGGATGGGTGTGCAGCTATTTAAATAATGTCAGGGCCTGCGAAGGGAAGGAGGGAGCAGACAAGCAGACTAATAACCAGATTTCAGCAACATGGCACTCTCACTCTGTCTTTCTCTCCCCTTTCCCTCTCTCTCTCTCTCTCTGAAGAAAATTATTTCTTGGACTAAAAATACCCATATCCCTGCCAAAAATACTTTCATCTCCTAGCACCAAAGATGTTCTAATTCATTAAGAGCTCCACCACCAAATGAACCTCAAGTGAAAGAGAGCATGAGAACAAATAAATTAAGGATCGAGCATTAATTAAACGGAATAGCCACACTGACGTTTTCAACATATTATTTGGCAATGTGAAGGGAGCATCTATACTGCACATTCCTGGAGAATCCTCGTTCTGCTCAGGTTGCCGCTCTCACGGATCATGTAACACTGGTTTATCCAAATGCCTGAGGAGTCTTTTACCAATGGTGTTGCAAAAATGTCATCACACTGTTTTTGTCAGGGATAATATGGCCAATTAGTGTGAACACAGACCCAGGATGATAAAGAAACACAAATTGCAGGTCGTGCTTTGGATGGAGCTCATTCAGGAGTACAATAATTTATAGAAGTGAGCAGCACTCTATGGCATTTTTAGGCCTATTAATTCTTAATTGTTTACAGAGGAATTTGTTTATGTCTCTGCAAACACACAGGCGGTGCATTACTGAACGAAAACGCAAATTGAAGCTTAAATAACATAAATGACTGTTAAATGGCCTTGATTAATTCAGTTAACCATCAGAAACCTTCTGATCTGTTTTCACATCTTAATGAGCACCATCTCATTGTATATTTGTCGCATTGGTGAGCATGTTTCTAGTTATACTGGTCACTGGTTAGCTGGAAAGTCTTTGTGTCACATGTGATTTGTGATTTGTGTCACATGTGTCACCTTTGTGGTTCCTGGTGCCTTGCAAAAGTCATAAAAACCACTATGCTTTTTGCCTTTTTTAGAAAGCTTGTAAAGGAAAATGATTAATATTCAGCCTTCAAGCTTTATATTTAAGGCTACATCGAGTCGAGCAAACCTATGGTCTGTTTTCTGCAGTTAAGAACATAAAGCCTGAGATACCGTATCCAACTTTCATTTCTTTTGAAACAAAGCAAGCACTATAAAAGGGTGTAAATTATTAAAGGGAGAGTCTGAATTTGAACCTGCACTGAAAACTGTGCTGACTTACTGTTTTTGGATTTTCCTCTCTCTCTTTCTTGAACCGGAACTGAGATATATCTCTAATTGGACTATTTTTAACCCGCCGTTTCCAGTCCATACAGCTTCCTGCGTGTTTGTTGGGTGTTTATGTTAACGAAGCTATCAGCGCTTATCACAGTCATCAGTACCACGTTGTGACACCCAGATATACAAGGGCATTCTCATCAAGAGTGCAAGCACACACAGCCATATTAATGACAGAGCTGTTTTTATAAACCAGTGTAAAGAAGAATATTGCATTTTTATCAAGCCAACCATCTACTAATCTTTGGCCACTGATGCAGACTGTATGAGATACATTTTGCTTCAGTGAACATACAGACCATATAGAGACCAAAACACCATAGACTAGAATACTTTTGGTATGCTGATTGTAGTCCAAAGCTAGCTTTATTTTTAATGTTTTTATTTTAATATATTACTCCTGATAAATCATATATTCAGGTACAAAGGAAAAATAAATACAAAAGATCAAACAAACATTGAATGCTAATTTAATTCATGTTTAAACAATGCCTGATGAAGGTTGCATGACCGAAATGTTGTATTAAAATTAGTAAGCGGTGTGCATATTAAAATGTAACATATATTTGTTTGATTTACCATAAGAAATTCATTTAAATCATGCATCAGAGCTTTTTTAATAACAGCGACGAAGCTCAAAATAAAGCACCTTTCTCTCACTGTGTTGCTTCTGCATACCTCATGATTCCTAACTGCTAAAAGTACATAAATAAGAAAATAATAATAATAATAAACATTCACTTGGTCTACATTTCTAAAGTGAAAGTGTGTGTCTCTGTGTGTGTGTGTGTGTGTGTGTGTGTGTGTGTGTGTGTGTGTGTGTGTGTGTGTGTGTGTGTGTGTGTGTGTGTGTGTGTGTATAGATAGATTTCACATGTGAAACTGCCAAAAGGTGTCTTGTAAGTGATAGGGTTATGCTTAGTGTTTAGTAATGATATTTGACTATATTTGATATTTGTATTCACGCAGTCATAGCTCAAATTGTCTGATCTAGGTCTCCACCTAGTGACCATTACATGATATTGCGGTTAGTTATTTTACACATCCTATATGCATTAGCACTCAAATCTAATTACTACTAATCATCATTACTTCTACTAATGTACATTTACAGTTCAAATTAGATTAAAAACTACAACTCCCTGTAATTCTACTCAATAATGAGTTATAGCTTTGCTCGAAGTCCCAGTGTCAGTTTACAGAGACATGCCAGTAATTTGACCTCCCGCTGACTGCAGTGACACAGGAGGCAATCTAATGACAAACTAATGACAGTCTCCTGGCAACAGAGGACGCTGATGATTACACCTGTGGCTTCCATCTGCATAATCCCACATCTAGAAGAGAGATTCGGCGTTATTGAAATATTTTCTATTTATTGGTTAATTGTTTGCTTTTATAAATCATTAATGGAGGAGGAACGAGAACCTTATTGTGTAAGACTTCTCAAGGCACCCTGTGAGAGTTCAGATGAAGTGAGCAGGTGGCTGTGCAGACGTATGAATCTGCCCTGTGGGAAGGGTCCAGAGGGAAGGTATGACTTTGAGAGCATGGTTGAGACAGATAGACGTGCGTTCTCCAAATTCAATCGTGGAGCCCAGCTGCCTGATGAAAGAGCTCCTCTGGCACCGCTGCGTGGCGATGTGTCTCTAATAGATCCGTGCTCCGGTCAACTGAGTGCAGGGGCACAGGTGCATCTGGAGGCAAAAAGCAGAACCCCATTCATTGACACGGTTTACACTGCATCCGATCTGTTGGTTCCGGCAGGAGTGCGAGACAGGCCTCAGACTCCTCCAACCAGACCCTCGGCTCTGATATATGACATGTCTGAGCACAAGAGGTGGAACTCCAGGATGAAATCAGAGGCAGCATTGAAGGCAAACCTCGGCGGTAACTGCAATCTTTTTTGTTATACAAGTTTGGGCTGACTGCAGCAGTGTGTAACAAAAAGCAATTTAACAGTATTAGACTCTTACATATTTATTAACAAATTCCATCTTTGTTATCAGGTTGGACAAGTGCCCAGAGTATTAAACACCCCTCTCAGGACAACCATGAAATGAATGCGGTCAGTCATAGACATGCTCAATTATTCATCCCTGCTACTGTGATAATACTCCTTTATGCTGTTTGTTCGAAGCTTTGGCACTTTTACATTTACATTACATTTACATTTAGTCATTTAGCAGCAGTGTTAGGCAGTAACTAATTACTAGTAACTTAGTTACTGTAATAATATAACTTTTTGCAGTAACTAGTGTAACTAATTAATAATAAGATTTCAGTAATAATATTACAGATACCATCCATAAAATAGCTTAGTTACTTAGTTACTTTTGATGCCTAAACCCCGCTGATTTAAAATCCAACAATCAAATAATTTCTAGATTTATTTTCATAATTTTCACGACTTGCACATGTATGTGATGTCCCCAGTGCAGCAGGCAAGCTTGGAATATGGAAAAGCTTACATTCAGCAGATAGAAATATTGCATTATATTGATTTTGTCAGGAAAAAAAGATGATCTGAGCACTGTTGTGTAAGTTGTGGCTTTACTTTACTCTGACATTACATCCCACCCACATCCCTCTGATCAACATGCATGTGGTACATTATATTACAATAATTAAAAATCTTTTTGGAAAATTAAACAGTTTCTTACAAACTTATGTGATTTGATAAAATACATAATAAAATATATTAATATATGGGAAATGGAGAAATTACAATTAGCTTCAAGCTGCATAATTAATGAGATCAGTCACTATTGTGTGTTTAGACTGTTTAGCAGACGCTTTTATCCAAAGAGACTGCGATCCACTGTTTTGGTCAAATGATGAGCAGAGGCTTTTGTTAATCCATTCTAGAAAAACGTGGAAGATACACAGTTTACAACAAAATGGTGTGAAGAAAAAAGTAATGTAACTAGCAGTGCAACTAATTGTTGTTGCAATCAAAAAGTACAACAAAAAGGAGCAATAGTATACGCATTACATTCTTTGAGTAACTAGCCCAAGACTTTAGCATCTTTTATCCAAAGCGACTTTAACGCAGTACAACAAAAGAGCAATGATACGCAATGCTATTTGTTAATTGTACAGTACACGTAGCTATTTTTTTTATTATATAATAAATAAAAAGAAAACAGATAATATAGAATTGAAAAAGAATAGAGCAAGTTAGTGCTAGAGGCCTTTTTTGCTTTTGTTAATTGTATAATAAATAAAAAGAAAAGAAATATAATACAAAAAAATAGATAAGCTAGTGTGATTATTTTTTTAAGAAAAAAAGCAGACAGTAAATAAATAGAGAGTGCTAGAGTTAGAGGGTCAAATGAAGATGGAAGAGATTTGTTGTTAGTTTAAAGAGGTCATATGATGCTGCTTAAAAGAACATTATTTGGTGTATTTGGTGTAATGAAATGTGTTTATGCAGGTTAAGGTTCAAAAAAACAATATTTTCCACATACTATTGTTTCTCCTCTATGCCCCGCCTTTCTGAAACATGTCGATTTTTACAAAGCTCTTCGGTCTGAAAAGCAAGGTGTGCTCTGATTGGCCAGCTATCCAGTGTGTTGTGATTGGCTGAATACCTCAAGCGTGTGACGGAAATGTTACACCCCTTACTATATACTTTCAGGCCACGTCCCGGTCAGAACACCGGCAGGACAAGACAAAAACAATAAAACCTTTTACAAACAAGGCATTTGTTGCATCCAGTGGGGACATAATTACGGATTATAATGACTTATACTGTCTTTTTACAAGTTGTGTTGCATCAAGCCGCATAAACATAAAACCATGTCTGAATTTGTGATCGGAGAAATGACAAACAACAAGCACTACTCTACACTGCTGAAAACTCGCATTTGAATCATCAGTGGCAAATCCTTCAAATATGAAAACGTACTTACAGACTGTGAGACAGAACAGCCGGCATTGTAGTCTACTCTCCTAGAATCAGGAAACAGTCCTCCTTAAAATGCGCAGCACACATCTGAATATTTTGGTTGAACTGTTCTGGAACAGTGTTGTAAATACAACTTAACCACTGATTTCTAGTTGTGTCCTCTTTTGGAAGGCCAAACAAAGTAGTTTCGCTTTTACAACAAAACACGCAGCGTCTTCGCAACATGGAGGCTGCAGTGGCAGCAACAATAAGCCTTCTTTCTTTGTGTGAACATTTGGGTGGCGTTATGCAAATCTTCCCACATCGAACATGTGGAGGCTTGTTTAAACAAGGTGTTTTAGGAGGGCGTGGACGAGTCTTAACTTTTATAAAGAATATCTCTTTGGGTTTAAGACTTTAGTCTTTGTCGCATCATACGACCCCTTTAAAAGTCCTTGAAAGTGATTTTGTGCCTCTTTGGGTTGGCAATTGGCACAATATACGTTCACTTGCACAACTCAAGCTTCTAGATTATTTATCCAGTATTTATCCAAGCTTCTGTCTATCTGTCGGCACCGAAAGCTTCGTGGTTAGTGCGTCGACATGCTCACAGCGACCCGAGTTCGACTCCTGTCTGGAAATCCTTTGCTGATCCTGCTCAGAGGCGTGTCTACGTGGTGGCCAGGGGTGGCACCGGCCCCCCCTGAAATTTGGCTGGCCACCCCAGGTGCCCCCCCACCAGATGTCTTGCGATAGACTTGTTTTTAGTAAATCTCTAACTGCATCTGGCAGTGGCGGATCCTGGCATATGTGTATCTCCTCATTATACTTAATTTTAGGCTGTTTCTATAGCGTGATATTTGACAGATATCGAGAGCGCATAATATTACGTGATCCATGTAATGCGCGAGCACGAATCTCCACTCGCAAGTGGATTTCCTTCACTCACACAAAACTGGATGTGTGCTTTTAAATATACATTGTTCTTTTATGAATTGGCTCTGCTTTTGCTCAGAGATTACGTGTATGCTCAAACGTTCTTGCATCACTGACGTAGAAGCGCTTTTTTTCTAATTCAGATGAGAGTAGGGCTTATCTCATTAAAAAGCAAGCTGATTATAAGTCAGAACTAGTTATTTATTTATTTGCTCTACCCAACAAACATGGACGTCTATACGACGTGCAGATCAAGTCTAAATTGCGTCGGTCGGTCTGGACCATATCTGGACATTTACTCGACGTGCAAATCCGATCCATATCTGAACGTCAAACGTTATGCAGTTCAAAATTTGACCGTCGGGCTAAGGAACTACGTCTTTACAATGTGTGAACAGGTTCAGGAAATCGACATCGCTTTTTTTTAATATACATATAAACGCAACAAAGCAATCCTTTGATTTCTGATTTAAATATCACATGTACCCTATATAGTCTTCTGAAACATTTAGGTATTAAAATGATCTAATATGTAAATGTTTAAAAACATTAAACATTTATATATATAATTACATAATGTGACCATATAAAATCTTACATGGATTATTTTTTGGTATTCAGATGGGGATTTTTCACTGCTTAGCATTAAACAGAAACAGCAGTTTACATCTGTATTAGATCTATAAATTAAATATAGTTAATTAAAGTTATAGCTCTAATGCCCAACACATATTTTCTCCCTTCTATTGCTTTTGGTCATCATTGTGTCAATTGCGTTCGAGAGTGAATCTGGAATAATATGCTGATGTCATTTCCCGAAACTTTGCACGTGTGTGGCTGAAAAACGTTCTACATCTGGACGTCAAGACTACGACGTCTTTTGAGCGTGCCCCAGATATGAGACCATTTAAAATGCTCTAGACACGCCCCTGATCCTGCTCCCTTCTCTCCACTCAATGGACCTTTCTCACATTTTTCACATACAGGTCCTTCTCAAAAAATTAGCATATTGTGAAAAAGTTCATTATTTTCCATAATGTAATGATAAAAATTAAACTTTCATATATTTTAGATTCATTGCACAGCCAACTGAAATATTTCAGGTCTTTTTATTGTTTTAATATGATGATTTTGGCATACAGCTCATGAAAACCCAAAATCCTATCTCAAAAAAATTAGCATATTTCATCCACCAATAAAAAGAAAAGTGTTTTAATACAAAAAAAGTCATTCAAATAATTATGTTCAGTTATGCACTCAATACTTGGTCGGGAATAAAATGTGCTTCAATGCGGCGTGGCATATGGAAATCAGCCTGTGGCATGCTGAGGTGTTATGGAGGCCCAGGATGCTTCGATAGCGGCCTTTAAGCTCATCCAAGTGTTGGGTCTTGCGTCTCTCAACTTTCTCTTCACAATATCCCACAGATTCATATGGGGTTCAGGTCAGGAAGTTGGCAGGCCAATTGACACAGTAATACCATGGTCAGTAAACC
The DNA here is from genome assembly GCF_018340385.1 of Cyprinus carpio. Lineage (NCBI taxonomy): Eukaryota > Metazoa > Chordata > Actinopteri > Cypriniformes > Cyprinidae > Cyprinus > Cyprinus carpio. Next base: position 8,333,137 of record NC_056584.1, on the reverse strand, counting down.
ATTTACCCAGGTGTTTTTGCACTGTTAGCAGGTGCCAGGTCGTGCTGAATACGAAATCTTCATCTCCATAAAGCTTTTCAGCAGATGGAAGCATGAAGTGCTCCAAAATCTCCTGATAGCTAGCTGCATTGACCCTGCCCTTGATTAAAACACAGTGGACCAACACCAGCAGCTGACATGGCACCCCAGACCTTCACTGACTGTGGGTACTTGACACTGGACTTCATGCATTGTGGCATTTCCTTCTCCCCAGTCTTCCTCCAGACTCTGGCACATAATTTTCCGAATGACATGCATTTGCTTTCATCCGAAAAAAAAAAGTACTTTGGACCACTGAGCAACGTCCAGTGCTGGCCTGTAGCCCAGGTCAAGTTCTACATTTGTTTCTGGATCAAAAGCACACGCCTGTGCACGGTGGCTCTGGAAACTCCAGACTCAGTCCACTGCTAGGTCCCCTAAGGTCTGGAATCGGTCCTTCTCCACAATCTTCCTCAGGGTCCGGTCACTCTTCGTTCGTTGTGCAGCGTTTTTTTGCCACACTTTTTCCTTCCCCACAGACTTCCCACTGAGGTGCCTTGATACAGCACTCTGTGGAACAGCCTATTCGTTCATAAATTTCTTTCTGTGTCTTACCCCAGGGTGTCAATGATGGCCTTCTGGACAGCAGTCGGTCGGCACCCCTTTTCAGGTTTTGAGTAATGAACCAGACTGGGAGGTTTTAAAGCCCAGGAATCTTTTGCAGGTTTTAAAATGCTCTTCAGATGATTAGGTTACTCGTTTAGAGAACCTTTTCATGATATGCTAATTTTTTGAGATAGGAATTTTGGGTTTTCATGAGCTGTTATGCCCATCTATTAAAACAATAAAAAGACCTGAATATTTCAGTTGGTCAATGACCTAAAATAATAACAGCAGTCAAAAGAGAGAAATTTTTTGAGAAGGACCTGTAGTTGGGTTAACTTGAAGAGCGGTGAATGGGAGGGTGAAAAACTCCAGGATAGTGTTTTCATGGCTTTCTGAGAGAGACTGATAACAGCAGTCAAAAGAGAGAACGATGTCAAATTTACCATCCCGCATTAGAAACACCCGCGCATTAGCGTAAACTATTTTTTTTGTTATTTGATGCAAAAGTAATATAATACAAAGAATAGTGTTATACATGTACATACATTTAAAAAAAAAAATACAAATATGAAAACCTCATATTGATGCTGATGACCGTTAAACGCGTCACCAGTCTTGTGAAAAGGGTCCATACTTTCCTGCCATCTCTCCGCTGTCCTCTCAAAATAAGTATTTATCCACTAACGTTAAATCAAATCTTAATTTCTTTTAATAATTTATATAGTGTGCCAGACTAATTTAGGGTGTCTCTGTTGCACATGACAGCACACGGTCCGTTCTCATCATGAAACAGGATCTCCAATAATTGAGTTGCAGTATGAATGGAGCAGAATGTTCTGCCTCCTTTGACGCGCGTTCATCGCGTTACCCAATCAGAGCTCTGTGCGCGTCCCTCGAGGAACAGTTGCGTTGGAGACAACCAACACTTTTAAACCCAAACACTTTGTACTGATTCGGATTGTTCCACTGACGGTGAATTAAAGTAGCCTAGCTGAGTGCCATGATCATGAAGCGGCCGGTCCGGTCCTTATCGACAAGCGTCGATAAGAAGCACAATGAGAGTGACTCGGAAAGATCCATTGGAAGTATGGTAATGTAGAAGTTGAAACAGTGGCTGATTTACAATACAAATAATCAAGCAGCGATGGGCCTATTTGCCATTATAAAACTGATAGTACTGATTTTACGGCACTAAACATTAAATATTCATATGAAACGAGCTTAGAAATGGTTCACTCAAAAATGAACATTCTGTTATCATTTAGCTACTTATGTTACTCCAAACCCATAGGACTTTTCTGTCTTCCTTGGAACAGAAAAGGAGAAAAGGAGAACTAACTGGTTGCTTTTATACATGCAGGTACTATGAATGTGGATGGAGCTTTTAATCTAAAAAACCAAAGCACCATAAAGGTATCATAAATTGTTTATACAATTTTTGTTTCTATATTCTGAGAATCTAAACTAGTTGTGTGCAAAGAGCAGACCTTGTTATCCATTAATTTTGACTTCTCCTTGGTGCATCTATATGAGAGAAGTAGCGATGCTCAATTTCTGAATGAATTGTTCATTTGACTCAGATGTTTTTGATAACTTGGACTGTCTGAATCATTTGTTTATGAACTGAACTGATCTGTCTCTTAAGTTTAATTTATTGACCCAATGACCCTGTTTACATGAAGATTATTTAACAAGGTTTGGGAAGGGTAATCCAACTAATCAGCATGGAAAGAGCTCTTTATAGCCGTCCCTCACCTCTGTTCCGAGACAGTTTTGAAGTATCCCTCCGCCACTCCAACGCCTGGTTCCTATCCCAGTCAAGGACTGGAAAGTACTCTGGGTTTGGGCCAAATTCCAAGCTTGAAATCTTCCCTCATACAGCACGCCAAATATACATATGTCTGTTTCTCAATCCAAAACTTTTGTTATGGCATCATGTGTAGATTAAAGCACATGCATAGAGTCATCACCTACTTTTACAGTAGCTTACTTTTATGGTGCTAACCATTTCCAACTTCCAAAACATAAACAAAACATTCCACTTTCATTAACAAAATATCAAAAAACAAACATACAATAAAAATTACCCACATTCATAATGTGATGTGACATGACATACAGTCAAGAATGGTGATCCATAGTCAGAATTCATGCTCTGCATTTCACCCATCCAAAGTGCACACACACAGCAGTGAACACACACACCGTGAACACACACCAGGAGCAGTGGGCAGCCATTTATGCTGCGGCGCCCGGGGAGCAGTTGGGGGTTCGGTGCCTTGCTCAAGGGCACCTCAGTCGTGGTATTGCCGCCCCGAGACTCGAACCCACAACCATAGGGTTAGGAGTTAAACTCTCTAACCACTAGGCCACGACTTCCCCTTAAATTTCCCCCTTTTGTGTTTTTTGGAAGAAAGAAAGAATTGAAAGAAAGAAAGAACTTAACTTAACTTACATTTTATATTTCCCTATTTTGTCACCCTTTTATATTGGACATTTGCTAAATTATTGCCATCTTTCCACTGTGTCTTTGTATCCCTTTATAGGGTGCAGAACCATCTGTTCTTTCTGCTAGCCCAGCAGCTCGACGATACATCTACACCTCTGCAGCCCAAAGGTCTGATTACTAAAAACTCTCTTAATAGCACAGCTACCACATTTTATTTTCCAAAACTCTCTCAACTTGACCAATATTTTGAAAGATTTCTCTTTTTACCATTCGTCTCTTTATACATTTGACAGGCACTTTTATCCAAAACTTATAGTTCATTCAAGGTGTACTTCAGGGTATGCATTTTGTCAATATATGTGTTCAAACCCTTGAATTTGTCATTGCTAGAGCCATAGTGACACCTATGCTGGTGCAAAGATTATGTGCTCAAAACAAAACAAAACAAAACAAAACAAAAACTTAAAAATAGCCTATAGATCATTTGGTCACTTATCTTTCTTACTATAATTTCAACTGAAATCAATATTTCATGTCCATGTATTTATTTATCTATCTGTTAAACACCCAAAGCCAATGTGCCAGCTGAGTGTTTATATCCCTTATACATGTGATTGTAATATTCTTTGGTATAGAGCTTATGAGGATGTAGACTGGGACTTAAAGTTACCTCCTCGCCACAAACCACCCACAACTACTCTGGAGAAAATGGCTGACCCTGTGAGTCAACGTTTTGTGTTGAAGCGATACCACAGCAGACCTGAGCTGTGGCAGGTGAGTCTGCTGCACTGGATGTGAGGTTACTTCCTGTGAAGATCTGAGACATTAAAGAAATAGTTCACCCAAAAAATACAATTTGCTGATGATTTTGTCACCCTCAGGCCATCTAAGATTTCAATTATTTTGTTTCTTCATGGGAACAGATTTTGAGAAATGTAGCATTACATCACTTGCTCATCAATGGATCCTCTGCAGTGAATGGGAGCCGTCTGATAAAAACATCACAATAATCCACACGGCTCCAGACCATCAATTCATGTCTTGTGAAGAGAAAAGCTGTGTCTTTGTAAGAAACCAATCTATCAATACAATGCTTTTTTTTTTTAACTGCAAACTGTTGCTTTCAGCTAAAATACAATTCCATAATCCATAATATTGCTTTTTCCGGTGAAAATAGGCATTTTGTCTGAATCAGGAGAGAAATACAAGTGAAAACAGTTCTTAACAAATATGTTGGTGTATTTTGATTGTTTTTTGGATATGGATTTGTTTGTTAACACAACTTTTTCACTTCACAAGATGCTAATTGATAGACTGGAATTGTGTGGATCACTTTTGAATTATTATGGTGTTTATATCTGCTGTTTGAACTCACATTCTGACGGCACCCATTCACTACAGAGGATCCATTGGTGAGCAAGTGATGTAATGCTACATCTCTCCAAATATGTTGCTATGAAGAAACAAACTCATCTATACCATGGATGGCCTGAGGGTGAGTAAAATTTCAGGATTTGTGAATGAACTATTTCTTTAAGAGAGATTTCCTTGCTTTCAGGCCATTGGATCCCATTGGAACAAACATCAGTTACGTGCCACATTTAATGCAAGGAAACCCATCAGCTTGTATGTGATTCAAATAACCTTTTATGTTTTACTTTTTTATTTTAGATTCATCAATTCTAAAAATCTGAGCTTTTAGTGTATATTTACAGATGTATATCAGATTGTGTATTAAAAATTGTGTTTTAATTTGGTTTTCTATTATGTTTTCAATTAACAGCACCAGTCCATGTCCAAAATCAGGCCATATACCTTTATACTGGTAAGCAGATGCAGAGATCTTAGAGACATCTAGTAAAGTAATGAACATTACAAAACACACCTGTATACATTATAAATTCAAATCAAATCAGTTGTTTTCTTTAAGGCTGATATTTGTGATCTCACTGTACTGTACAGCGGTACGGTGGGCTCTGAGAACATGGATAGTGTGGATGTCCCAGGAGAGGACTTCGTCCCTCTGACTCTTCTGCGTACCACAATACCTCCTCACACCCCTGCCAGCTAGTATGACTCTGATCTGTTTATACATCAAAACTATTCTACAGAACTTGTTATAAGGAAGCTGTTTTGTTTTCTCTGTAGCCGAACTACTATACCTGGTTACACTGGAAAAGCCCGGTTTGACAGACCATGGACCTCAGGTGTCGGTCTACCTTCTTTACCATATACTCCACAAACAGCAGGGTAAGTCATTTCAGCAGTTCAGATTAAGATATTTTGATTTGTCTGCGATGGACTGGCCATCCCTCCAGGACATTTCCCTGCCACGGCCTGAGACACTGACATTGATTCCAGCATCTCTGTGATCTGGCAAATGGATATATATTTTTTGCTTTGTAACATGATTACATTGAAGATCACTGTTCTCTCATGAACCATAATGTAAATAAAAAACTCCTACAAATGCATATTCAGTAAGGTTAGGAGCAAAAATAACTTTACGCCTTTTATCGCTAATTCTTCACTGTGCGTCTTTATTAAATCCTGACAGGCTACTAACTTAACACCAAAAGACGCAAACTGTTAGTAAATCACGACCATAATGTCTAATATATATATATATATATATATATATATATATATATATATATATATATATATATATATATATATATATATACACACACATATATACACACACAACCTAATGACTTCATATAATAAAGGGTGAATCTTTTCATAAGATTCACCCTTTAATCCCTGCTTACACATTTAATCATTACATCTCCCTGTATGACCACTTTGTCTCAGTAGGTGGCAGCATTGCTTTGTGTTTTAGAAAGTTCTCCTGCAAGTTACCTTTTGTGGTAAACACCACAAATTCTCTAAAAATAAGTTAATTTTATAAATAATATTAACAATGTGGCAGGGAATGGTCAGGTGTTCAAAAATTACCAATAATAAGAGAAGTCCTAGTCGACTACGCCAAATGTGGCAGGGAGCGGTCAGGAGTTTGTTGACTACGCCACCTGGAATACACCGGGACATAAGTCCTAAGCAAAGGGACACAGGTTCATGCCAAAGGCAGGGTGAGCAAAAAGATAAAACAAATCACTTTATTAACATACAATTTATAAAACACAGATACAGCACATCGCACAAGGTCTCAATACATCACGCGTCTATGCCAGTAACTTACAACATAAGTACAATACAATAAGAAAATATAGAGGGAGGTGGCCAGCAAAGACCCTCAGATTTCTAGCCCACACTCAATACCCATGACACACACACACACACACACACACACACACACACACACACACACACACACACACACACACACACACACACACACACACACACACACACACACACGAAAAACCAAGTATTAAACACAGAACTCCATGTGGACACGCAGTACAAGGTACCATGGCTAACCCCTCCCACCTAAATCCACACAACAAACAATACAAAACAATATATAAGACAGACCTAGATGAATTCCAGACAAAGCTATAACAAAACAGAGCAGAAGTGCAGTCAGTTACTTTGTTCATTAGGCTTCAATTAAGATCATTGGAAACCCCTGGACATGCAATAAAAACTGCTGAACAGTGAACAAAAGTTAAGCATAAATTTGTTAAAAACCAAACTAAAAACTCCCCATACCTACCAAGGAAATGGTACAATGCTGCAACACACATGGTCGCTCACCACGCAGGATTACAGCTACAGGCCCATGCAGGCCCATATCTAAAAACAAACAAGTTAATAAGCCTCTATTTAACAGGCAAAAGGGGACTTTTAAAACTGGGACCTAAATACATAAAAGTACATAAGTACATAAAAATACATAAGTACCTAAGTACATAAAAAGTAAACTAAAAGTATACTTTCCCCTTTTTTTAGTTTAAAATAAGTATACTAATAGCACAATTTATAAAAATTCTTTTTTATAAATAAATACCATACAAACATACACACACAAAAACACACACTAATACATATATATATAAATATATATATATATATATATATATATATATACACACACACACACACACACTAAAAACATAATGGTGATCATATAATTATCTAAAGAATAATGCTAATAAATGAAGCCTAATGTTTGTCATGCATATATTTGTGTCAGGTTTTAGTGGTACAGTAGTAAACATGGCCTGTAGCATTAAGCACATCAGAGGATCACTCTGAAGAGGCGTTAGAGTGTTCATTTATCTTCTGATCTCTTTCTCTGTTTCTGCCTTAGTATGTGCAATGTAAAACTTATTTTTTTCAAGCTCCCGCATGTTCCCCTTCTGTCAGTGTCTGCCCTAGATTTACAGCTCTTCAACGCTCTGCAGCGTGTGGTTCTGACTGGAGGTGTGTGAACAGTGTCTTACAGCGTCACTTAGTAGAACCCAACATGATGTGTATGGCTGAACAAAGTTCAGGTCATCTTATAAAGCAGACAGGATGAATAAAGAAAAGAAAGTGGAAGAGTATAATATAATTCTCAATTTTTTAAGTTAAAATCATGAAAAATCATGAGGCATTGATATTTTCTGTGGGTTTCTGAAGAGTCAAATCAGACAGACAGTACCAGGAACAATACCAGCCAGCGTTCTTCCACCCTCCGCCTGCAATGGCAAAAAGTCCTCGGCTTTCAGAATGAGTAGGAATAAATGAGGCATCTGCAGCTCAAGTAAAGAGGAAGAAGGAGGAGGAGGTGTTTGAGAGAAGCACTGGAGGAAAACCAAACTCCTCACCCAGGGACCGGGTGGTTTTTTTGAAAACGTGTTTCCTAGCTGGGCCACAGAAGAGCTGGTATACCGTCTTTTTGGAGCAGACCTCTCCAGATGGCCCTATCCAAAGCTGAGCTGCTCTTGTTGCTGGTGGTAATCGTGGTTTTTACTCAACCCAGATCCATTTTCCTGGAGTCACTTGTGCACTGAAATCTGTTTCCTTTGCCGATAAAACAGGCCTCCCATCTCTTTTCCTTACAGCAAAAAGTCAGCACCTTTGCAGCTTCCTCTAAGTCTCTCCTCCTCCTTATTTGGTGATAATTTAAATGTCTCCAAACCGTTTTCATTCCTCTGCAGCTTTGGCAACACTCAATCACTTGAGAGTGTCATAAGACACAGACTCTGACATTGTTTGCTTTATGGAAAATCAGACACAAGTGAATGATACTCCCTTTTTCACAACATTTATGGACACAGTAGTTGACACATAATGAGTCTATGGACTATTTCCATCAACATCAACATTTTAGGTAAAAATGTATTGGGATTGGCTATATAAGGAAAAGTGTATATTTTAGGTCATATGACTCTTCTCCAGTTCTTGTGAATTTGTACATTTTTAATCATTCATTCGTTCAGTCAAAATGGTCCGGCAGTGTGACAAATTATATATATATATATTTTTGGCATTAAAATAGCCTGTCAGGATTTACTTGAATATGCATTTGTAGGAGTTTCTCTTAGACGCAAAATTTATGGGAGGAGAGAACTGAATCACGCAATGCAATTTACTAACGTTTGCACTCGTCAAAATACTGTTTTTTGTGACATTACTTAATGCTCCAAAAAACATGTCTTAAAGCAGACGCCAATTTGCGCTGCTCTTGTGTTGGTCATTATGGAAATGATATATGGCTGCGTCTATGTTCTTTAATTTGCGGTAAATCGGTAAATCATCGGTAAATCACCCACAGAAATTTCCACTCCAGGGGTTTGGAATTGTGCTCTCAGTTCTCAAGCTATTTTGCACTGTTTAGTAAATCTGGCCCTATACCACTTATACACACACACACATTACATGTTATTTCTCAATGAAACAACTATTTCATTACAGTTAATTATAATCAATTGTTTCATGTCTTTTTTAACTACCCAAGTTATTAAATGACAGAATATTGCAGGGTCAGTACAAGTTAAGGTTGTTCAAAAGCATTCGTGGCATGTTGATTAACACAAAATGTACTTTAGTTATTTTAAAAGTTATTTTAACTCATCTTTCTTTTACATTAAAACAAGCAGTGAGGCACTTACAATGGAAGTGAATTGAGACCAATTTTTGGAGGATTTAAAAGCAGAAATGGGAAGCTTAGAATTTAATAAAAGCACCAAAATTATTTTTTTCAGTTAAAATTTGAGTATTATTTGAGATGTAATGTAGGTTTTGTACTTTTTAAGGTTACGTTTTGGACATAACATTAAACAAAAAGGTTTAGTAAGAAATATATATTTTTTCTCACTAATATCCTTTTAACATGCATATTGATTATGTCTCGTGGCTTTGTGACTAAAACAGTGAGTATTTTAACATTTACAGATTCAAATGTTAAGTTTGTTGGTAATCAATAATGTTTTGTGGTAATCAGGGTTATGCCACATTTGCTGTTGGCTGAATCCAGAATATTCCTTTAATTTGAACATTCCGAGTTTGACAAGTGTTCCATTTCTAGGAGCCGCTCTGGTACCTGGAGCACCCTTGACTACGGACACAAGGCTCCTCTGTCAGGGATGATCACTACTGTCCCACCGGGAAACCCTTACCTTCATCCCAAAGCCCCGGTACTTTCCATGAAAAAACTCTAAAAGGACAGCATGTTCTTTATAAAGAGAAGAATAAATGATGAAGAAGTGTGGGAAATGAAAGTCTCCCTTTTGATGAAATCCAATCTGTGTTTGTGAATAGATCTATAATGATGCTATGTCAATGACTGATTCTCTGAGCTCTGAATAATGAGATGCTTCATTAGCATAATTTCCCTTGATTTAGATGAGTGCTTCTGAAAATGTGGCAGTTATGCCATTGTCTTAAACATTCGGTATGGGTGTGTGTGGGCTCACGTATTTGACTATACTCACAGATCATCTTTCGCATGCTTTTATTACTTTGGTTCATTCAAATAGCACGTACAAACTGCTTGTGGAGCTTAGAGCTATACTTTGTGGTTATGCAGCAATAGCAATGCAAATAAAACTTATCCTGTTATCTTAAAGAAAACAAAAGACATGCATTTCTCAAATGCTCTAGTTTTGCACCCCAAGAACTGTGGTTTGGACAATAAAAGAGAGAATACCAGTGCAGCTTCACCTGCTTACAGGAAATAGGAACATGCTGGTTTCCTGTTTCCCCCTTTGTTGTCTTTGCGCTTCTATGTTGAAAACAGTCCGCTCTGGAAGCAGCTCAGTCGAATCCACCAGTTAAAGCAAACACCAACTAAACCCATGACTGAAAAGTGCTCAAAGCCAAACAAATTCTTTTATAAAAGTCCTAAACAGTGTTCAACTTACAAATCTCGTGTTTAACACATGGAGCTGCGGAAATAAGATTCTAAGTCATTCTAAGTTATGCTTTGCATTATGGGAAAACATTCTCTGTTTTCAGTTAGTTTGACAGCTGAGCCATGGTGGGAATAAACCCTCTCTGTGGTATTTCCAGAGATGGAGATGTGGTTAACTGATAACTAACGTCCATCTTGGGGCCAATGAAAGGGATCAGACTAGTCTTTTGTTTCAGGGTCTGAATGTTTTCTCTAAGGTGACCTTCAGCCCATCACTATGAGCCCACATAAGACAAAGTGAAGGCCTTTCCAAAATGAGACAGACTCAACAAAATAGATGTAAGTTGTTTAAACAGCCTCTTAGGTTACTGAGATTTTCCTAATTATTTTTTAATAGTGAGCTCTTCATCTACAAACAGGCACATGTAATGTCTGTGAGATACATTGATTTAAAGCTATTCCTGCAGTTCAGCAGTAATGCAGTGTGATGTGAAGCATAAAAGTGAACAGTTAATACATTAACTGAATTTGACATTATGAAGGTGCAGTCACATTAGCAAAATTGTAGAAATGTACGAAGCACAGCTCACAAAGAAATCACCCTCAAACCAAGCAACTTTCCGTTGGCCGGCGAAACAAACCCGTGTAGCCCGCTTGAACCTGGTGCGAAATCTGCATAGGAAAATCTTCACCCGAACACAGAATATCAAATGGTGCGGGTTCCTATATTTCACACATGAAAGTTCACTGAAGAATTCCATATGTGACTGTACCTTTACTGTTTTCTAGCTATCAGACCCAGATGCAATGTTAATCAAAAATCATTGATCAGTTGCATATAATTTACCGAACCCAGCACTGATATGTTATTATTCTTAAATGTTTTATTATTGTTAGTTTCCTTGAAAAAGGAAGTGTTAACATGTTTAAAAAAATAAAATAAAAAAGTTAAATGCAAATGATTTACTTTGAATCATGAAATCTATAGCTGTAGTTTAATTTAAGCCATCATATCCATCAGGTGTTTATTTGTTGTGGTGTTGATTCAGCATTGATACAGAAGTACCAGAGTTAGAATAGTAGAAGAAAAAAACAGCTATAAACCCAGAATTACAAGATATAAACTCGGAATTCTGATTTTACATCTCGCCATATGTTCATATCTTACAATTCTGAGGATGAAAAAAGTCAGAATTGTCAGATAAAAAGTCACAATTACCTTTTTTTTCTGTGGGTGTGAAAGGCTTCCATTGAACAGAGTCAGGAAAATGTGTATTTACAAACTAAATGGGATAAATTTTGTTTTCTTGTTGACTTTAGTATAACTTATGTTTTCAGCATAATTTGGAAATAGTGCAAAAAAATTCTGCAAATTATTTTTGGCGACACTTTCAAAGTGAAATATCCAGTGAGTGTAGCTAAAAATGCACCCAGTTTTCTCTGAAATAGATGAACGTGGATCTGCCGATATTATGTTCATTTTCATATGTATCACAACAGTTCAGAAATGAAGTGTCAGATAAGTGGTGCTAAAAGCTTAATGTGCTTAATTGCATTTGAAAATTATGTACCACATACAATGATTCTGTTAAGTGTGAGATAAGCTACTATAGCCTACCATTTAGCTTATTTTAAGAAGAGTGATTTATAGAGTGTTGTGACTCATATCCAAGCATTCTGTATTGCAAGTCCAATGCTTTACCGGGTGAACTCCCGAGCATCTTTAACTACTACATCAGAACATAAGCAGGACATATGGAGCTGGTATGTGATGCAAATGTTAAAATGTTTACTATGATAAAAGTGTTTTAAAATTATAGCAGTATTGTGTGAAGAACTCTGCAAAAAGAAGTATTTATTTATCAAATGTCAAATGAAATCATAATTTGTTTAAAAATGAATAAACATTGTTAGTGTTGTACTGCCACTAGTGTTCACCTGGTAACCACCTGGAGTTTCGAATAAATGTAGAGACACATTTTTCCAATGTGCCTATGTTCATGTTTTGTAATAAATGGATTCAGAAACCTAGCTGTTTTCAGTAAACATGAAGAGAGATCACAAAATTAACAGGGGCTATAAAGTCTCCTTTGACCTCAGTGTGTACAGCAATGCCTGCTGTGACATTTAACCTCTGTCCAGTCTAAGCATCATCATATTTTTTTACTAGTCAAGCTCACTGCACTATTCAAAAACTTCTCCAAAATGTAGAATCATGATCATTATAGACTATACTTTTCTCCACTCTTCTCAACTCCTTAAGCTTAGTTTTTTTTTCTTGTCTACATCGTATCATTGGCTCAATTTTCAAGATGGGGTCACAAACATAATGACTGATTCAGCGACAGTCCTTTAGGGTCTTCAGCATACTCGCTCGGCCGAGAGATTAATTTCCCCCCCGCCGCTTAGTTTTTTTGTGTCATTTCCACATAAAGAGGCTAAATGTCAAGCATGCCTGACTCCCTCCAGTGACACATCCATTCCCGCAGATAATTACCATAAGGAAATTGATGCTTTAGTGTGCAGAGGGGAATTTAATTTACTCTGACATCCCCCTGCATAATGCATTCCCAAAGAAAGTGAGATTTTTCAGCCCAAGATTAAGAATTTAAATACAGCAGACTATTAACGTGATCACCAATCTCGAACATCTCCAACTTATTTAGGTAGTTAAACCAATTATGGATTACATGTTGTTAAAGTTATAAATTAGAGGGTGTGAAAGCTGCTTAAAGATCCATGAAATTATCAATAAGAGGGTGTCTCTGTTCTGTGCTCTAGTACTTTGCTACTGGATAACTTAAGATAATATGTTTATTAGCTGTTGTTAGCTGGAAAATGTTCGTCCTATCAAGTCCAAACTGTTTTGATACAATTAACAGTAAACGTTTTTTTTTTTTTAACAACATTTATTAATCTAGGTTAACAATAATTCATAAATATACTATTGTTCATTGTTCATTTATATTTGTTGATAATACATAGCTAATGTTAATTTACAGAAATTGACATATTAAAATTAAAATGTGTATATATAGAAATGAACATTTACATTGTTCATTGATATTTTGTATTAGAAACTTAAGCTAATGCTGGCATAGAAACCTATTATAAAGTTTTACTGGAATTTCTCATATATTTTACTTGTGTTATTTAGTACTTTTAGCCTGTTTTTCTGCCTTCAAAATATAATTTTAGCTTCCATGTAAAACATTTTAACACAGCAAATATTTTATTCTAAAAATCAATTTCAGTTGAATCCATTAGAAACAGTAATATACATTAGATATCCAAGTTAAAGTTTAACATTTGTTTTTGTTAGCCCTTTAACCCTGTAGGACAAGTGGTTTGGAGAATGGATGGATAGATGATGTTTCTGAATTTATTATTTAAATAACTTAAAGGTAGTGCATTAACACTGAAAAAAAAACACACACACACACACAAAACTGAAATTATAAATATTATTTATTCTAAATATATTATAATATTGTGTTTTACAAGTAAATACTATTTCAAATTTAATTCAATAACATGTTTTACCATTTGTAATTGTTTGTCAAATTTACTATCGATTTCTGTGTGAAAAATGTTTACACTAACCAATTGTTTCTACTCATTAACCAACTAGAACTTGCCTAAAAACTTTCAACAAAACATTTCAAAAAGAATACACAATATTAGACAGAATTTAAAATTATTATACACATTTTGAAAACTTTTTAGAACCAAATATTTTTTTCTTGATTTGTTAATTTATTATTGTTAATGCAAAATGTTAATTTCTCTATTTAATGTTTAAAACATAACAGTCTGTCGATCTTTATTCAACTGAATAGAACACATTCATAATCATTTCCCCCCAAAATGACAGGCTACACATGCTCTCAGCCATACCAGTTAGTGCAGAGTCATCGTGCACCTCTGTGGCTCAGCAAGTCTCCTCTCTGCTAATGACTGGAGCAAGAACACAGTTTGCTGAGTCACCCTACACCAAGAGCATTCCCACAACATTCTCCATGTCACAGCCAGTTTTTAATCCATTTATTATGATGTCAGAAGAAGAAAACTTTCTGGCTCTTACTAACTTACACAAACAACAGGTTGTCCTGAAAAAAACAAGCCCACATCATCCAGGGTTCCCATTTCACCCCACACCCAACTGCCTGAAAAAGTCCTCCTGGAGACAGAAGATAAGAGTGGCCTCCTTCTGAACATGACTCAGCACCAGCAGCTCCTGAGATATGGCTACCTGGAAGGGTCAAACATTTGGATCGCTGGGAGCCAAAAAGACTCTCTTTTATTACGCCAATACCACAGCCATGAGGCAATGTACCAGAAACATCATTAAAAATATAAGGGGGAAACATGGGAATTAAATGACCCTATTTGTTAAAGCCAAAATTGCTTTCTAACTCATTATTTATTGACTATTTCTATAAATATTAATTCAAAAATTAGATCTTTTTGGATGATTGGTAGCAGTATTGTTAGTATTCTGAGTCTAATGATATATTTAAATAAAGTAATATTGAACAGGTCAGACTGCACTGTCACAATCTTACTATATGTCAAAAGAATGAAATTTTAATTCCATCCATTCTCCAAACCACTCATGCTTTGTAGAGTCACAGGGAAATTTTATTGTTAATCAATCAATCAATCAATAAGCAAGCAAGCAGAAAAACAAAAACAAACTGTGTGCACCAAAAGATGCAATTAATAGAATTGTGCCAGGAACTAGTAAGTAATACATCCAGTCTCAGCTGTATAATACTGTTCCTCTGAACTTCAAGTACCCTTCATACGTAACTACAAACTAGAAACTGACAGGATGTACAGCTTTTATCTTAAACAACATCCCTTTAATGCCATGAGGTGTGTTTTCTAAGACCTAATTGAAATCCTATAAGATTAAGTCAAGTGGCCTTCATGACCAGGTGTTATGTTTACAAACAATTAGACATAGATATCTTATTTGGCATTAACTGTACGCATATGCATGTATAGACTTTAGAACTAGACTTTAGCAAAGACATTTTTAGCTTAAAATCTCCTCACAGACAATATTCAAAGCCCACCACCACCACCACCATACCTCTTTAATTACTTCTCAAAGATTGAATTTATGGCTCTTTACAGCCCGATCTCACGGCAATTCGTACATATTTTACGAGGTGGCTAATTCGTACGACCACACTTGTACAAATTTCATACGATTTTTGCCAAATCGTACGTATTTTACAAGTTGTACAATTCGTATGAATTTGTACGAATGACCTACACCTAACCCCGCCCCTAAACCTACCCGTCACTGGGGTCCAGACATATTGTATGAAATCGTACGAGTGAGGTCGTACAAATTCGTAAAATACGTACAAATTGGTCATGAGATAGAGTTGCTCTTTAATACAAATACAGCATTTGATGTTGTATGACAAAGATCACTGTATGACATTAAATTAAAAGGAATAAGCAGCTTTATGCACACTTTATATAACAGTTAGTTCTGGTCCTATAATCTGATTGGTCAAGCAGCATTCCAAGCGTGCCCATATTTAGTATAACGGCACTGGGACTTTTCACAGTTTGTACCATCTTATCCATTCACAGCATTCCAGACCAGAGCAGAAGTGGATACATACCGGAGCAGAACTTTCCATACTCTGTATGTGATCACTCAAAGGATTCAGCAGTTTGCAAAAAAAAAGAACCGGTTCAAAGAACAATACATTTCTGAACCAGACATCACTAATCAGTATAGCTGTGGCTCGGCCTTAAACATAAGCTGCATGTGTTTAAATTCAGTAAAACATCTCTCTTGCTACTGCTATTCCTTAAATCATGTATCGGAAACCATTTAAAATCATCTGGTGTCCCTTGTATATTTGATAAGGCCCTCTAATGGGCTCCAGCCCCTCCCCTACAGCAATTAATTAATGAAAACTTTTCCAGTTTCTCGTTTAAATTGACATAATTTCATTTCTCATTTATGAAAAGTATTCTACTAACATCACTAAAACAGGTGACATGAGATCAAGAGACCCCTGTCCCTCGGAAAGGAAATAAATAACTAAGAAGTGATCAGTCCACTGTCCCAACCCGCCTCATCCCATCTCATGCATGGCTGCCAGTGATGGTCTACTGGGTGTCAGCTTTTATTGGCACGATACAAAGCGAAGTGCCAAGCTCTGCTGCCTCGATTCCCCAAGCAGACTCGGCCTCTGGAATAAAAGCTTGCAAAATATCTCGCACGATCACAGAGACATAGCAATGCTGGGCTGGAAGGAGGAAGTGCAGTGGAGAGGGGAGGGACCGCGCGCAGAGTTCCAGACTGCTGCCGCGGCGCTAAGAACTTGTGCGCATGGAGCGGCGGGGGACAGCTGGAAGAGCTTCATACTGCAAACTCAAGGAATAGCAGGTAAATAACTCTCACAGGCCGGTCCAAGTGACACATATCATAGATTTAGTATTGAAGAGTTGAGAAATATGTACAGTTCAACTAAGCGAGATCGAGGAGAACTGGCGTAATGGAAGTTTTTGTCCTGAACTGTAGCAGGTGCAAGCGCTGCAATCCTCTTGACAAGGCGAAAGGCGTGTTTCTCGCGCGCGAACGCGTAATTACTTTATTTTGCCCTAGGGCTTCTTCATCAGAAGTTTTAAATGTAGTTTCTATGTTTGGCTTTTCTTTCTCTGTTCTTTTCGTTGTCGGTTCATCGTCTTTTTTCCAGTTTTCCATATGGAAAAAGTTTCCCGATGTCCCAAACGTGGAACTATGTGGAATTTTTTCCAGTCACTTAATCGTTAATGAAAATTAAATACACCCAATATATTTCTTAATTATGTATGTTGTTAATGTTTTGTTTAAATGCAACTTTGAACGTTACTTTCATTTTCTTTCCATACGCACCTGTTGCTCAGCATAAAAAAATCCTCTCTATTTGTAGCAATATGGACTTTTGAAAACACATTTTGTCCGAAAAATAAAAAAGCGTGTTTTAATAAAACATATATTTTATCAGTAATATGTCTAAGGAAATGTATGAAATCGAAAAGTTAGTTTTTCTCCATCCATCTACAGATGCATTCTTCAAAAATAGTTTTTAGGAAGTTTTACACTGGACTTTTTTCTTCATTATTATAGAACCGAATCTTTGGTTCCATTCATTTCACTTTCGTTTTTACTTGATTTTCTTCATCAGTAATTAAATTCAAAGTGGATTTTTTTTTTTAAAAGTATAATGAAGTGATCACAGCAAGTTGGTTTTACTTAATAATCCTTAAAAATTATTTTTTGTGCGAGTTTCCCCCTTTTTCCAGTATAGGTAAGACAGATTAAAATGACTTACACGAATTCTTTGGTCATTTTTCTCCGGCGATGCATGTGTTTCTCGAGCTTCTCTTTTGTGCCCTTGTTTGGTTTCATGTACACTCGTTAGTGCTCACGGCACAGGTCATATGTGCAACACAAGAGAAACTGTATTGAGCGATTGTGTAAAAATACACCGCGTGCGACAGACAAAAACACACTTCTCACATTTATTTGAGAGAATTGATTCATCAAACTTTCTTACTGAGAAACTAATAAACGCAAATTTATAGACAAAAAAAGTTTGTTTTAAAACTGTTTTAATAATTACCAATTAAAAACATAATTATCAAACCTGTAATGTAGGCCTGCATTTGTAGATAGGCTAAGAGAGTTAAATAGAATAACCACTTTATATTTCAGTACAGTTTGCTGCTGCTTTAAAAATAACTTTATTCTATCTTTTAAAGGGGGAAAAAAGAATGGTTTTCACATCCGCGCTCTTAAAATAACAGTTTCACAGTGTATGTTTATAACTTTTGCGCATCTCAAAAGCATAATATCTCCATATACGACTACATCTATTGCACTTTGTTTCTGGCACTTTTAACGTATAAAGCATATTGTACACGTTAAAGTGGCACATTAAAAATGTACGCAGAGAAAGAGAGAGATGCAATGATGAAGCGAATAAAATGAGTGCTCTCAATGGCAGTGTAGTGAAGTGTGGCCAGTGTAAATGAGGCTTCTAAAGTGAGCTTCTTTTATTTCTGTGAAAGCCTCAGAAAGCAGTTCCTGCATATCATCTTTGACAGATAGCAATCACTCTATCCTACGCCCTCAAATGTGATGAAATCCTCACTGATGCAAGACAGGTCAGTCAATGGATATCCCATTTGACAAAAGCTAAACAGTGTTTAGAAGTTCGGTTCTCCTAATTAGAATTCATTATTTTCACATTGTTTAACTGGTGCAAATACCTTTATCCAATGCTATTTTTATTCCAATATTCATACTATCCAAAAAAAAAAAAAAAAAAAAACATATTTGTAATGTTTGAAGGCATGTCTATTTTAGGTTATATTAATGTTTTTTTAATCATATTTATTCATATATAATATATATATAAACAAACAACAATTTTTTTTAAGAAGTCAAGCTTTTCAGTAATTTTTAACATTATATGTAACAAGAGAGAAATGTTAAATATTATTAAGTATTATTTAAATATTAAAAATTCTTCAGGCGTCCACAAGTAACACTATTACATTTTTTATGTTAAAATATTCATTTGAAGATTAAAATCTAACTGACCAAATAAATCTGTGAATAGTGAATAATTTAATTATTTAAAAAAGACTGGATTTGTGTTAACATCAAAATATTTATTTGAATTTAGCATCTGTTTGACTCAAATTGCCCCATATTTAAAGTGGATAAAATATTTCTGTTATGACTTAAATCAGTTTTGTTCTTACTAAAACCAAGAAAAATTCCCAGAATTGTTTTGCATCCTTTTAGAATATTGCTGTTTTATGCAAAGGAAAAAATTCCACCATTTACTCTCTGCAACTCTTCTTGACTCATTACATGTAGATGTCATTTATGTAACAATCCCTGAGTAAAATGATGAAATGGCACTTGTTACAAGTAGTTCTTTAGTTAAGTCATACTTACCTTTGAATGGTTCTAAACACCGCAATGACATTTTGTCTGTTTAACGGTTTTGCAGTGCCGAGTCTCCACCCATCTCTTTAACTTTTTTTTCGCACATAGATCTGTTTTCCTACCCTTTACACTCCCTTTCTTTTCACACACAAACACACAGACACCCTAAGGGTGTTTTAAAACCCACAGTGCTCTTCCTGTCGCTATGATAATGTGCTCGACTATGCTAATCTCCTGTCTTGACTGTGAACAGAGTACTACACACATACTGAGTTTTGACAACACAAGCAAAAAATGCTGAAAAAAGAGGTGACTGAATGTGTGGATTGAGATAACATTTAGGATAGTAACAATTTCATTTTTACTACCTGTATTTAAATAAAGTCTGGACTAATCATACCAGTTACATGCTCTCAGCTGATGATGGTATGATAACTAGTCCAGAGCGGTTCACTTTTTTTAGAGTGGGAGAACAAATTGCTGGTTTAAAAAAATCATGCATGAAGAAGCTTATTAGTGAGGATTTTTTTTTAAGTTTCTTCCCCCTCTTTGTCTACACCATCACTATTTCCCCTCTCACATCTGCTCAGAAAGGGGGTGCAGGGGAATACCATACACCGCCACCCACCCACCCAACACACACATACACTCTACTTCTCCACTCCACAAAGCTCGTTCATCTGGCTCAGTTACCAAAAAATAGTGCAACAAACTTCAAGGTGATGGTTAGTTTGTGGTATGAGGAATGTGACACATCTGATGCATTTTTATTGCACCTAATACAAACCCAAACCTGACCTAACTCTAACCTCAATCATCTTCTGAAAAAGTGCCAATTTAATCTAGTGGAGAGCAGGCTTAGTTGTAACATTCATGGTTTCAATGTTTCCACACATGCTAGAACACATTACGAAACTTTGCTAGTATTTACTACTTGTCATATCAACATTATACAGAGAGAAAAATGTGCCTAAATTAAAAAAATATATATATATGTATTTTTTTTTTAAATATCACTTAATATTTATTCAAGCATATCAAAAGTAAATTTCTTACTGAAGGTAGTTTTTCATCTCAGGTTTTTTTTTTTTTGTGCTTTAGTATTTTTAAAATGAGACATATTTGCTGTTTTTTTAATCTGCAAAAATGTTTATCTAAACAGCAGAAAACACTAGCCGTGTTTAAATCCCAGTTGCGCAGGTGGGGAACATTGTAGCACTGCATTAAAATCTTTCCTGCTATTAGAATGATGTTATTCTATGATGTTAATCATGTAATTCACATATAGAACTCTTATTAATTCTGTTGAGACTTGGTGACTTGTGTTCAGTTCAGTGTTTTTCCCAATGTGTTTCTTTATCTATTTGGCCACATTGTTTTAAGCTATGCTGTATAGTTATGTTTTGTGGGTGTTCATTTTCCAAAAAGAGTATTTTTTAATTATTAATTTTTTTTATTAATTTAAGAAGAAAAAAGTTTATTGTATTTTAGTGACAAAACATTTTAGTTTTTCTTGTTTATTTATTTATTTTTATTAGACCAGATAACATTTTAAGCTGTTAAATGGTCATGTTACAGTGTGCCCGACCTATGGGGCATGTTGTCACATTTTACTTCCATTCTTTGGGGGTTATTAAAGAAAAAAGTGTACGCTGTTTTAATGAAACAAGACCGCATATTTGTAGATATTTGTGAAATTAATGTGGAAACAAAATACTCTGAACCCCAAGTGTATTACACAAACTGAGAGAGTCATAAACTGCTCTCCCCTACACTGTAAAAAAAAAAAAAAAAACTTAAAATGTACGGTAAAAAACTGTCAGCTGTGGTTTGCCAGAATATTACTGTAAAAAATATGGTAGCAACATTATTTTATGGATTTAATTTAAAGTTCCGAAATCTGTTTAGTACCTTTGCAATGCTCTGAAAACCTCCAAATGCAGGTGATGAGAAAGTCACGATGAAACAAAGTTCATCACAAGCAGCTTTTCCAC
Organism: Cyprinus carpio; assembly: GCF_018340385.1. Lineage (NCBI taxonomy): Eukaryota > Metazoa > Chordata > Actinopteri > Cypriniformes > Cyprinidae > Cyprinus > Cyprinus carpio. Next base: position 8,311,787 of record NC_056584.1, on the reverse strand, counting down.
AAGCTGAGAAGGAAAATACATATAAATATCGAAAGTCATTCACACAAATACTAAACACCGTCATGTTAACACACACTAACGTAATGCAAATAAACAGTAATTTAACAAGATTAGATGTAACATGCGACCCTAATGAACATAACTGATATGAAAAAACTAAGAATGAAAAAACATCAAATGTGAAATGTAACGCATGGAATTTTGGGAATGTAAATTACATTTTTTTTCAATGTAAATTATTCCTTTTCATTTTCTAAAAATGTATTTTACCGTAAAATTACATGAAATTTCCATCACAGATTTTCACTGTATATAGTAGGGGAATTTACTGTTAACCAATTAATAGGTTTTTACTGTAGCATTTTTACAGTCTTTTATGATAAAATCATGATCATTTACAGTGTATGCCATTACTATATATGGAAAATTACAGAGCTGTTAGAAAGAATTCACACTCTTTAGTTTTATTTTTTATTATTATTTTTTAATAGTTTATAGTATTGTAAAATCCTATTAATAATACAATAAATTTTTTTTTTCTCAATGGGACCCTAAATTCAAAATATTTTGAATGGAAAAAACATCTAACAAAACATTTACTCAGAAAGGAACATTGGATGTTTAATTTATAAAAATATTCATCCATGAATCAAACTTTTACCCTGTCTTTTTTCCACCTTAGCAAGTCAAGTTAAATGCAGTATTTCTCTGGTCCTGTCACAGATTTTCATTCATAACTGAGAGATGCTGGGCCAGTCAAGAATAGAATTTGCCTGTATTTACTCATCCCATGTTGCTTTTGATGGCAACAAGCGCCTCCTGGTGAAAATCAAAGCCAGACCAGTGGCAAGATACATGGCAAAGAAGCCAAATGCCTTCCTTCTAGCCACTATCTCACAGCGGCCAAATCTGTGAAGTGTTGAAAAAATGGTTGATGTCCCATTTAGACAGTCAAAGAGATCTGTGAAGATCCAAGAGCAGCTCCTTGGGCTTCATAACAGCTGATCTGATCTGCAATTTGCTTGTAAAATATCATTAATATTACTTCTTAGTCATATTGTACAACCACAAAAAATACTGTATAATTGTGGAAAATATCATTTAAATAAATATGCATTCAGTTTATTTTACAACACAAACAGAATGCAAATCAATTAATGGAGACTGAGTAATTTCTGAAAGAATTGTATCCAGCTAGTTATCTTGCTAATTAGCTCAATAACATGAGATGTTTAGCACGTTCAATTTTATTTTACATTTTTGCTACAAAAATATTAATGTTTATTTTCATACGCACACATGCAAGGGTAAGAAATGGCCTGAACAGCTATTTGAAGTGTTGTATCATCAGCTTTACCTCACAGTATATTTAGAGTAAAATGTGTCATCTTTTGAGGTTATTTTTGATTTTAGTTTTATATAAATATATTCCGCAAATGTGGACTTGCTTAAAAGGACATGAATTGAAGAAATACACACAGAAAACATATTACTCTTCAGCTAAATACAATTTAATTGTGTCTAGTTTATCAGGTCCACCTGCAATCTTTCATGCACCAATGACCTTTAACCCTCTCCATTTCACACACACAATGATGCCCAGACACATGCACATTCGCATCTCAAATTAGTCACAACAAGCCCTCACCAGGGTTTTGGGTGTGCGAGCCGTTCGTAAGTCTTCCGAGAAGCGCAATCCCCAGGAAGACTGGGACCTTGCGACAGACGGTAGGCCACCGGTTTCCCACTATTTGTTCCAAGTGCATGGAGCCATCTGTCATTAAAAACAGGAAGGCCTACGTCCCCCTTCTCCCAGGAGCTCTCTTCAGCTTGCTTGGCTATTTTCAGGAGCTTCACTTCTCCCTGTGTGGCTGGCGGGGCCGGGCGTGGGGCCCTAGCGGGAGCGTCTTGAAGTGGCAGCGAAGCCGAGGCTGTTGTGCCCATCTGCTGTGGGCCCAAGTGGCCGCTACATTATTAATGGGGCCACGAGCACTGGTGACTTCTCAGATATGCAGGCCTGACCTGAGGACGTGCTCACCACTGACTCCTTCTGAGGAGTCAGAAAACACTCATTTTGACCCTCCACTCTTCTTCTTCTTCTCATGCTATCTACCTTTTTAACATAAGAGTGGGTGCAGCCATTTGTAACTCGAATGTGAGAAGCTTCTGGTGTTATTTAAAAACAGACTGCTATGCTGCTTGATTTTGCAAACTAGTATTTGTTTTCATATTATTTTAATGAATTGTTATCATAAACAAACTGATTTGTAGCACATACTTTGCTACATTCTCACAATTTTCACTTCTGTTTTTTTTTCAAAGTAAAAGACAAAACATTCTTAAAGTAATGTTAATGGAACTTTCTTATAACCTTAATAACATTTGATATACTTTGCCATAACGTTCTGAGATCAACATTCTTACAATGTTGTTTATGCTTGATGAACTTTCTAAGAAATGTTTTTTTGTAACCTTTAATTAAAAGTTGAGTTATGTCAAGAAAAAATTACATTTTAACGTTCCTGGAATATTGAAAAGAAATCAAATGAAATGTTCAAATAACATACTGTACTTTGGGTGAAAATAAAGTTAGAAAAATGTTGTAAGAAACATTTTTGTTACCTTATTATATAAACATTATAATCACAACAACTGGACAGTTTAACATTCTTAGAATATTAAAATAAACATTCAATTTTGGACATTTCAGTTTTTCAGAAACACTTAATTTAAACCTAAATTTGTGACCTAGGAATCTTCTAGTTATTTACCTATGGTGGCTAATGAATCTGAAGACTCACTCATTCACAGAAAATATCTTCATTTCATGCTGCAAAACAAGGTGGATTTACACACTGACTTATTTTCACCTTCTTAATCTATTCATTTCTTGTCTCTGATAAACCTGCTTTGTTTAGTACCTTCTGTGTCGTCTTCTTTCTGTCACCTTACTCATCGCACTCTCTTGTCTACATTTCCATCTGTGTTCATACATCTGTGTGTTCCTATGTGTGTGTGTGAAAGTGGTGGGCTGCCGGGCTCACCCATGCATGCTCAGTAAATTAGAGCGAACACGAGCGCCAATCAGCTGGCGATGCCAAACACCCGCATCCTCCATGACCCCGGGCCATCTAATTTTCTGCTTAATTTTGCCGCAGTCAGTTTGCATTTTTGGATGATTATGTGGTAGGAAATTAACAATAAATAACAAATGTGGTCTGAAAGCCTGTTCCTTTCGAGACTCCCCATCGCCAGCCTTGTAGTCCACCAAACCTATTCTCTTAGTTCACCCCGTCTGTCAGAGCGGTAATGAAAATGTCTGTAGTTCATTGTAATGTAATGTGGAAGATAGTGGTGTTTATGGCTGGAATAGGGCTGTTCTTGCCAGGGTGATGGAGATACACAAAAAAAGGCCATTCTCCTTTAATCACCAACCACTTCTCTTATACAGTTTTATTTTTTTGAGGCAGCCAGGGCTGATGATACTATTTCTCTCTTGCTTTTGCTCTTGTTAGAATACCTGCACAGGATGGAGACTGAGGAGGCACAGGAAATGTCCCAGATAACAGGTAAGAGCCGCTGCTCATACATTCAAAGCCACAGTGAGGTCTGGACGATCAAGCAAAGATAACCGTTTTTTGACTGTTCAAAGATGGGCTATATATGAAGGTCTACACAAGTGATTAAAGACCGGATTGAGAAGACTTCCACTCACAAAAATGTCTGATTAACTCCTTAAGACATGTAATATATGATTTATGAAAAAAAAAAATTGATTACATAAAGGGATAGTTCACCCAAAAATGAAAATCATTTACTCACCCTCATATCATTCCAAGTCTATGACTTTATGACTTCATCAATGAATGAACAAAAACATTATTCAAAATAATTTTGTTGTGCAGAAGAAAAAAGACATACTGGTATGGAATGACACGAACGATGTCTATCTCTCATCAGAAAGCTCTCTTTTTCAGTGAAATACCAAATCAAGTTCATCCAAATGTGGCCCCATTACTGATATACATCTACTGACAAACAGATTCAATTTTAAATATATATATTCAGCAAGATTTAAACTTGTGAACATAAAGCAAGAAATGTTGCTCTGTGCCACAAAACCTCAAGAATCTTGAATCGGCACGGGGTTAATGCAAACACTTTCCCTGGAAAAAAGTTAAATGGAAAAAAGTTTCCCTGGAAAAGATTTAAATGGAAAAGGGAACACAGTCTGAGAGCAGAAAAAGGGTCAGCATTTGTGTTCTGTCGACATTTTCATATCTAAATAAAGATACAAAACTTACACAAGACTTATTATAGTGAGCTCCAAACTTGTTGCATTAGCAAGAGTTATATATTTAATGCCCTGACTGTCAACACTGGGATGCTATACATCCTGGAACAACCACAATACAACCCTTTTACTTTGAAGGGAAGTGTGCAAATTTTACACTTGTAATGTCACCAAAAAAAAAAAAAAAAAAAAAAAAAAAAAACAGGTTTGTTCAGTTTGGATGGATTTACCCATTTGGTCAGATTTGCCCAATTAGGAAAAATGCATTGCTTCAAGACGAACACAGATGAGAGCCGAATAAAGTCAGACACACCTAATGACTGTTTCCAAACAGTTCTCCTGAACATTCCCACCACCTGTCATTGGTCAGACACACAGATAGTCCCACCCCCACTTCATTCCCCCACTAAAGCAGTCATTCACTTCAGTTCATTGCAATCTAACAAAGTCCTGTTAATCAATGAAGGTGTGTGCATTGCACAATGAATGTCTTATTTACATTGTATCTACACGTTGTTATAATTGCCTCAGCATGTTAAACTAAAAAAATGACGTGCATCAATTTTCAATTTTAAACTATGTAAAAAGGATGGACCAGCATCTATATTTGTAACTTCTCTACTCTCTGCTCAGGAGGGGACAGCCCGAATGCTAACGAGGGGGGAGAGGACCAAGATGAGGCCATGCCTGTTCCTGAAGACTTGTCAGCAAGCACTGGCCTCCAACACAACAACCGCACGGACAAACCACTAGGTGAGTCAGACAACCCAAAGCTGGGACACAACCACAAAACTACCTTATTTACACATTCACGGAATACTCAGTCTGATATAGTTACCACTGTAGCCCACTTTTAAAGTCAGCCTAACACAGAAAGCTTTAAAATGCAATACTATGTATGAAATGATCGCATGTTGTCGTCCCTACAAGATCACAGATTAAGTGCACTAGATTATTCAATCACAATCGCAGGGTCCAAAGCGTTTAATTTAGCTCATGGTGCGCATCTTCAGTTTTTGTAATGAGATCATGTCTCTTTTTTCTATTGGCATGTATAGAAAGGAAAAAAAAATCAAATCAAAAAGGAACCTGATGTAAGAACTTTAAGTATAACAAATGGATTATTTTCCTCTCGTAAGACTGATAGTTTATACCTACTGGTTCCTGAAACTGTGGAACAATTAAACAGCAGAATACTAATTTAATGCACTGAAACAGCGTTTACTCACTGCCTGAGCCTACACATAACATGCTCAGTTGTGCCATGAACTCTTTAACCCACTTATTGGGAAATATTTCTCTCTAGTTTTTTTTTTATTAACACTTCTGCTCTTTCTTTTGTACTTCTCTGGTTTACTCTTGAAATTCTATAATATTTTTTTAAATCATTTATAAGTCTTTTTTGGATAAAATGTCTAAAGGATTAAATGTAAATGAAAATTTTCTTGCAAAACTGTTCGATGAATCATCAATGAGCTGACTTTAGCTGGAAAAATTACTTTTTGTTGTTGTCCTCTTGCATTATTGACAAACTGCTTTCCTGTTTGACACTGTAAAGCTGCTTTGACACAATCAGTGTTGTGTAAAGCACTATGTAAAGAAAGGTGACTTGACGACTAAAACTAAAAAGTACACAAACATTCAAATGCGTGGGGTCAGTAAGAATTTTTTTATGTTTTTGACAGTCTATTATGCTTACCAATTAGGGCTGCATTTATTTGATCAAGTAAAATAGGTAATAAAGTAAAATATAATTATAATTTGTGTTACCATTTTCTATTTTAATATATTTTAAATCATTCTAATATGCTGATTTGCTGCTCAAGAAATATTTCTTATTATTCTCAATGTTAAAAGCAATCATGCTGCTTAATATTTGTGTGGAAACCATGTTTTTTTTAGAATATTGGATGAATAGGAAGTTCAAAGGGACAGCATTTATTTGAAATAGGCACCTTTAGTACCATTGTAAATCCCTTTATTGTCCCTTTTGATTAATTTAACACATCCTTACTGGATGAAAGTATTCATTTCTTAAAATGAAACTTTTTAATGACCTCAAGCTTTTGAGTGATAGTGTGTCATGTTTGATCAATAGATAGCAACAGATTGTCTAAGTTAGTCATTATATTAATAAACATATCGTTATCAGTGTAAATATAAAGTGGGTTCACTAAAGGCGAAAATGGGTGGGAATAAATTTGGCTAACCAGAAGTTAACAGATGGCCTTTTCAATATCTTGATGCATTTTAGTTTGGAATTTTCCCCTCCAGAAGTTCCAGATTAACTTGGACTTAATGTGTGACCCGCTCACTTTGAAGCTACTGAAAGTAAAAAACAGACTGAGAGAGAAAGAAAGAGAGAGAAAGAAAGAGAGAGAGAGAGAGAGAGAGAGAGAGAGAAAAAGATGTGAGAGGAAACTGAAATAGGATGTGCAAGAGTTTCCTAAGAAGAACTTGCCGGAACTCAGTTTCAGCACTCACTCAGGGAGATAAAATGTTCAGGAGCAACAGCAGATAGGCGCAATATAGCAACAAATGCGAGCGTACTCTCTCTTCCACGCAACACACACAACTCTGCACCTGCACTTATGCCATGCTTTCACTTCAACTGCTACGATATTCATACACTTCCACACACCCACCCACATTAAAATGGAAGTCCAAAAGACATGCTTCACTCTAAGCAAAATAGCACTTTCATATCTCACTCATGTGTTATGTATATAAAGAGCAAAGTCATATCAATAAAGTAATAAGAGGACATAGATGCTGACAGAGGCCGCAGCATGTTCTCATTACTTGACTGGTGAAAAGAGACCCCTTGTTAGTCAGCTGTTTGAACAATCTGGATGACATCAAGAACACTAATAAGAGACTTAAGACAATATTTAACTAAACACCATTTTTTTGCCTTCTTTTTTCTTTTATTTGCCAACTTTAGAGATGTTTACACTGATTCTAATTCTTTTCTGATTGAGATGTGAGTGTATTTGAGGTGTATAGAGCGGATAATAATGCCATTAGGATTTAGACATATCATTTTTTTTTTGGAGGATTGTTTGAGAGAAACAGGGAACCAAAATTCACATGATCTAAACTCCTTAGCAAAGGTTTGCGTGTGCGTGCATCTATCTGTCTGCATGTTGTTCCTGAAGATATAATCAGCCAGTGTGCAAGAGGATGTGAAGACAGTATCTTCACAGTGCATCATTGCTTCTCTGATTAAGTATATCAAGGCAGTATCTGTGCAGACTGTGCAGTACACGGTTCGTTCATACGCATAGCAACGAGCGTAGAATATCATGAAATCAAAACATATAGAGATGGTTCTTTAAGAGCGCTGTCTCTTTGCTTTCCTGCTATGAAAGACTCCTCTGCAGTTATGAAAACATTTGAGGACTGAAATTAAATATCTGTGAGAAGCACAAGAGCCAAACAATTTATTTTAATCCTTCAATTCTTAAAAGTATATTTAAAAATAAAACTGTTCTTTCAGATAATACATTTTTAATGAAATAAAAGGTCACTTAAGAGTACTTAAAATACACTTCTATGACTATGTACACTTGTAAACAATGTCAAAACAAAAGTTATACTTTAAATAATTTAGTTTTAATAAGTGTTGGTTTTTAATAATACATTTAAAGATAATATATATTTCAAATGTTCTTAATTGCAACTTCATCATTACAATTTTAAGTGTGTAAGTATATAATTAAGTGTATTTTATTTCGCCATATATGCTTGTCAGTACGTTCAGCAGGACATTTTAACCAAATTTCAAAGACCATAGAAGTACAGTAATGTACTTAAGTCCTACTTAGGTGGGTCAAAAAAGGGTTATGTTTTATTTTATGGTGGCCTGGTTGGTGACAGTGTAATTATACATTTAAGTAATATTAATTAACTACATGTACATGTACAATATGTTTAGGGTTAGGAGGATTGATTGGTTTAAGGTTAGTTGCATGTAGCCTTTTGTTATTATTATAGTAAGTACATGTAATGTGCAACAATGATACATAAAATAAAAACATACCAAAAAAAAAAAAAAAAACACTCTAAACTTCAGCTAACTGAGTTTGATATAAATGTAAACTATGTGTTTATATTATAATTTAATTTCAAATAAAATGCAATTAGCTGTCCAAAAACATGTTCATTAAGTATCACAAGGGGTATTTCTGTTCACAACCAAATTTACTCCCGTAATGTGACATATTGAAACAAGATATTCAATTAAATTAAGAAAAAACAAATGAGCAGGAATTGTTTGGATTGTCAGTTAGGTGTTACATAACAGAACAGGGTCTAGGCTGAATGCTAAATTGATGCATTGATAGCCATTTGAATATTAATCAACTTTAAAAAATAGCTATGTTGCAGCAGAAAAGGAAAGGCTATTTAGATTTTGATTTTGATTAAAGATTATGATTATATTACTGATAACTATTTATTTCCATTAAATCATTCATATTAAGACACAAAACAACCATTAAGAATGTAAACATAGTCCATTTTAATTTCACGTTGACTTAAAGTTGTAGAAAACACAGGCTTTAAAAAAAATAAAAAATAGTGCTGTTTGGCTTGAGCATTAGTATTTATTTGCACTGCATGGAAAAATATGCTGTCCAGTGAAGTGCAGAAAGGTTTTTATGGTGCAGGGCTGATTTTATCATGTAATTCCTCTTTTTAAATGTATGAGGGTGACAGCCTGCCCTTAAACCTGTTGCTATATCAGATGCAAACATTTCACTAGCAAGTTCCTAAAAATGTGAGCGAAAGCAGGGTTCTTTTTATCACATACGACACACAAATGCATACACATGCATGCTCAGACATATACTCTCACCCACCCGCTGTGGAGCCGTGGTTAATGTGCATATAGCTCTTCTACACCACATAAGCTATTCAAAGTCATTTTCAGCGCCTCGACTGGAGCATGTACGAATAGTAATTGTACTAGCAAAGCGTTATATTTGTTTATAGTGCCTTCGCCATGAATAAATCCCTTGCAATGTGGTGATAACTTTGTAATTGATGTAGCAGATGGTCATAGGATCAAACCGCTAAAGGAAACCTGAGTTATCACTAACATGAGCCTCAAGGCACTGAACCACTGCACTTCCAGAGAGTTGCTCTGGAAATAAAAAAAATAAAAAATCTAATTTAATCCCATTCAAATTTAGTCGTTGATGTTTGTGAGGTTTGCCTGTTACGTCGCTCTCTTCTGTGTAGAGCTCTTTTGTTTGTCCTTGTCTGTGGCTTTTGACGCTTGCTTCCCAAAATGGGTAAATTAGGATGTGTGACAAACGTTATACAAAGTAAAAGCTCCTCTTCCCATCCCCAGTTTAGTCACAACTTCCCCAAAAGATCCATGAGAGACTGTATCATGACAACATGCCTACTCAGGTCACATCATACTGGTTAAATCATCATATCATATAAGCAGAAAGGCTGTCAGTGGATCTGTGTGTGTGTGTGTGTGTGTGTGTGTGTGTGTGTGTGTGTGAGTGAGAGGAAGAGATACATCCTTTTATGGGTGTTAATGGGAGATTGCATTCCTCTATTGACTTTATGTTATTAACTTCTGTAATTTATTCACACATCAACACTGAAATCCATATAAACCTTCTTTAAAGTCAACATCAAATGCAGTTTACAACCTGTTTTACTTAATCAAACAAACTTTATTAAAGTGAAAACAGAATATTCAGCAGGAAAAAAAATGTAGGATGGCCTATTGGGAATTGATACTGGAGGGGAGGGATTGAAAAGTACATAAAAATAGTACACAAACTGTCACTGGACCAGTTCCCTTTTCAAAAAAGTATGTATGTGTACACTTTAGGTGATAAAATGTACATTAAGGTAATAATATCCTTTAGGGCTTAATAAAGTCTGAAGGTGTACCTTTGTAAAGGGTACTGCCCCATTGACAACCTTTTTTTTTTGTCTAAGAGTGTATGACGGATTTATGACATAGCTGAAAAGGAAGGTTGTCACACAGTTATTATATTTTAATAAAAGTCAAAGATTTTTTTTTTATGTAGAACAATGTCCACCAATGAATAGTGCACATAAAGACCAGGAACATGCATTAAAGATGAAGATCACTGGCTTGACTTTATTATGTGATTATGTTCAGTCAAGACCTTCTCTGAAATTAAAGATAATACAGTTTTTAGTCAACTAGCTTTTATCTGTTCTAGTTAGTTATTTGATTAGCATTCAGTCTTTTTCTTAGTCATTAGAGACGATTATACTGGAAACTGGATCACTTGCTGTAAAAAAAACAAGACAATTATTTCCGAGACACATTTAAAAGAGTCTGGCTACTAACTGTCAGAGAGTAACCTGAACACTGAATGCAGTTTTGTCTGTCGGTACTCTCCAGTTCAATCACATGCTTCAGTTGCTGATCCCTGTAGTCTGAATGCAGAAAATAAAAAAGAAAAACTGTTTCACTTGTTGTGCTTAACAATTCCCTGTCTGTGCTTCCCTTTCTGTCACTTCTCCATAACTCTTGTCCTTTTTTTCGGTTGAGCCGGCTCGGGCGCTGAAGCTTCCCCTTTTCCCTTGGATTCCCATATTTCATTATTTCTGCTTGTTCCTCTTGAGTCTGTACAAACAGAGGCTGAAGCGTGGGGAAATCAGCCTGGCACCACAGTATGTTAACCACAGGACCCTGAGCTCTAACTGCCTGAAAAGACTCGAAATATTTACTTCATTAGGCTAAACGGGCATTTGAACAATGATCTAGCTTATATATTTGGACATTACAGAGAATAATCTTAATATTTAACAGTTTCATTTTTATTTGATTGTGTGCTCCTTTTTGCATGCTCCTGTAGGCTCGTATGTGAGTTTGTGTGTGTGTGTGTGTGTGTTTACCACGGTTTGTTGGTCTGGTTTACACCGCTGAGAGTCCTCAGTTTCACAGAGCTTCCTGTGTCTCTGTTTCCTGTTTATCAGTCATTTGTTTCAGAGAAGTGTGATGGTGAATGAGATGGTAAGATGGTTTGAGAGCAGGCGGTTTGATAGAAGAACACTGGATTTTTTAAGTGGAATATTAATCCAGTAGTGTTGCACTACATCTCTCAAATATAATTTTTTCTCTTTTTCTTAAAGGGAGTTGGGACATTTTACCCAGTCTTTATGTAATCATATGTCTTATGTAAATGTCTTATCTTTATAATACATATTTGTCAGTATATTTATCCATAACACATGGTAGTACTATCTAGTGTTGGGGAAGCTAAATCGAAATTTGAAATACTCATAATTTAGTAAAGATTTATATATATATATATTTGATTTTGATTACAAACTACTAGTCAGTAAGATCAGTAAGAATCTTTTGAATGGTATACACTGAAACTATTTAAAGGGGACCATATCTATTTTAAATATATATTTTTTTTTAAATACAAGTATATGAATAAATGAACATGTACATCAATCATCAGAACAAAATGATTCAGTCAAATGAACCTGACTTCACTGTGCTTCATAAGAATAGCATGTTGGATTGTTGTCAGCTGCAAGGCTATGTGTGCTTTTTTTTTCTTTTTTCTGTAGCAGCTGAAAATGTTATTAAATTAGTAACTAGCTACTACCTTAAGTTAGCTCCCTCCCAACACTGGTAATATCTACATTGTTGCTCAACAAATGCTGTTAATGTTCTCTAATGCCAAGTGAATGTTTCAAACATGTTTAATGCAATAAAAGTGGATGATTTGCACATACACACACACACACACACACACACACACACACACACACACACACACACACACACACACACAGAAACTGATAATAAAAGGCTGAAAGAAAGAAAATAGTTGCTTTGCAGGTGCACTTTTTGCTGTAGAACAATAAGATATCATGGCAAAAGATGGCGTTGTTAGTTAGTCAGAGAAAATAACCACCCAGCCTGCCACTTTACTTAACAGGCCCACTACCCTCTTTTCCAGCCTGTAATATAAAAGTTGAGGCTCGGAGTGACGAGGAAAACGGGCTGGCCTGTGAGATGAATGGAGAGGAGGAGGAATGTGCAGCCGAGGACTTGCGTGTGCTCGATGGCTCAGGGGCCAAAGTGAACGGCTCCCACGCAGGCCCTGACAGCAAGCCGGCCGCCTACCCCACGGCCGGGGGCATCCGCCTCCCCAACGGGAAGCTGAAGTGCGATATCTGTGGGATGGTTTGCATTGGGCCCAATGTGTTAATGGTGCACAAGCGAAGTCACACCGGTAAGCACAACTGCCATCTACTCTTCCCTCCTTATACTATCACTCACAGATCACAGGGCGCAGGGCTGGGTAGGTTGAGAAAGACACACAGAGAGCAGGACAGAGACAGACGCTGGATGTGTTTTAAATGTAACCATCCTTTTCTTTAAGCAGAGGCTAGAGTAGAGCAAACAAACTGTGAATGGCTTGACTTGATTGGATGCTGTAAATACTTGTAAATGACCAATGCGATTTGTTTTTAGAACATTAGGACACCATTTTTGGATAATGTGTGCAGTTTGTTGCATCCAAAATTTAAATTCGGCCATTATTTGCTCATGTTGTTCCAAACCTGTATGATTTTTTTTTTCTTTGCGGTACACAAAAGAAGATATTTTTTTTTAAAAAAACACACAGTTTTGGTTACCACTGACTTCCATTGTATAGACTAAACACCTTGAGACATCTCTCAAAATATCTTCTTTTATGTTCCACAGACGAAAGAAAGTCATACAGGTTTGGAATGACATACAGTAAGGGTGAGTAAATGATGACAGAATTTTCCATTTTGGGTGAATTATCCTTTTAAAAGCTTATACTTGTAACCTTATTATTATGAGATGTGCGTATATGCTTTTTGCCTTTAAAAAAAGAGGTTTAAAAATGTGTTTAGATTGCTTTATAACAGTCCAAATGCAACAACTAACCAAGCCAAGTCTCTCTCAAATGACAATTATTTCAGTATTAGTTATTTTCTCCCTTTCTCAAATTGATATTCCACTGCTACGAAGCCAAACCAGTGGGTGAGAACATTTTTCAAAAAGGCACTTAACTTCCTCACTTGACAAACTAATGAAACTCAAAATGGAAGAAAGGAACAGTGGGCTAATGTAAATTCAGAAAAGAACGTATAATAAAAGATATAATGAAGTGCTTCCTATTTAAATCAAAATATTCGCAGGAGGTGCCGTGCTCCTCAAATGCCTTTTTAATGAGTTTCTTTTTCCGTCTTTTTGCTGCTTCACTGGTGACTCTTATTTTATAGGGCTTTTGAAGAGAGCGCCGTATTAATAGCGTTCTCGGAGAATGCCACAACATTCGGAGGAGCTGGATATTGGTTTATTCCAGGGGCGCTGATCAGGAAGACTGGCTCTCAAACACAAAGTGTTTCCTTCACTTTATTTAAATGAGCTCTGCATTTGCATTGTGATGGGCCGCTCTTATTTTAGAGCTGAAGAAGAGGAAAAAATGAGATTTTCAGATCAAATTGACCCAGGCAGTGGTGCATTACGAAACTGGCAGGCAGCGTCTGAAAGCCTCTTGTTCGATCAGGGCGCCAGTCGGCGCGCGGAGCTAGGCAGCGTGCACAGAGCGGAGAGCGGCGCTCACGTGCGAGATCCCGCCCGCATGTTTGATTGAGCTTTGGCACGAGGCGCCGCGTTGTTGAAGATGTAACAGCGCGGTGGAGCCGTGTAGGACAGTGACCCCGCATTCACAGCGTAATAGCGCTACAGCGGCGGATGCTTTGCTATCAGTGGGCCGATTTAGTGTCTCAGACGCTCGCTATTTACATGGCCATTTGTCACTGGCATTCTATGTTCAAACGAAATACAGTTTGATAGAACTACAGGTGTAGCTATAACTGCTATACAGGTTACAGCACAACGAGTCACTTCTTTGTGAATGCAAGTTACTTTAAACACAATATATTTTTATATATTTGCACTTTTAAGCCACAGTTTTGCAATTACTTTTAACCAATAGGCTCCAAAGCAGCTTTAGTGGATGAAGTCCAATATAAGTCAGATTTCAAGTCGAGTGACAAGGCTTTATACAGTACAGATTGTGTCAAAGCAGCTTTACAGCGATAAAAAAGGAAACCGTTTATTTTATGAATCATTAAATTTCAGCAATAAAGCAGCTCTACAGAAGACAATATCAATTCATTTCAATAAGTGTCAGTGTTGCAAAACTCATTATTTGTGAAACAAGTTCAATTTCGCTATAAACAGCTGTAATTAAGGCAATAGTGTTGTTATTCAGCTCAGTTCAGTTCAATGTTGATTCAGTTACAAAGTTAGTGTCATTATCCAGCTAAATTTAGTTAGGTCCCACTTTATATTAAGCGGCCTTAACTACTATGAACTACATTTAAAGGAGTCATTTGGTACAATGCACTTATTGTGTACATACACGTTTTTACATTGTACATTACATTGTAACAATAATAAAAAAAACATACACCTCAACCCACACCTAAAACTAATTTCTTTAAACACATAAACAATTAATTAACAAAAAAAAACACCTCAACACACACATAAAACTACCCATACCACCAAACCTGTCCCCCTTACCCATATCCGACCTCAAGAGCAGCAAAAGTGTTTTACAATACAATACAATATTAACAAAATAAGTACATTGTACTTATTTTTTTGATGTAAGTACATAGTAGTTAAGGCCACTTAATATAAAGTGGGACCGTTTCAGGTGTTCTACTGTTGCACTTAACTATGAATGTATTCTACTAACATTTGATTGCAAGAAAGTGTCCAAATACTTGAACAGTACATCTACTGTTTTATCATTTACAACCTAAAAAAATCTTCTGGTTTAATATATTGTTTCAAACTGCAATAAAACTCAACAAATAGTGACTTAAGTGACCAAATATGTTTTGGGACCACTAAAAAGGAGAATATGCAGAAAAATCTAGTTCCTTTATCATTATGCATGACTTGCAGCATGTAGTATTTTTACTTTTTCTTCTTCTAGGGGAAAGGCCATTCCAGTGCAACCAGTGCGGTGCTTCTTTCACTCAGAAGGGTAACTTGCTCCGACACATCAAACTGCACTCTGGCGAGAAACCTTTCAAATGTCACCTGTGCAACTATGCTTGCCGCCGCAGAGACGCCCTCACTGGACACCTGCGCACGCACTCGGGTAAATCTGTCACATGGATCATTCAGACATGCCTTAATTTCTTCATTAACTCAAACGTGCACTGATTGTGTGAGACTATATTGTAGTGACAACAATGACAGAATTGTATAGTGTGATTGAACAGGTTTCTTTTTTATTTTGAATTTACAGTTGGAAAACCTCATAAGTGTGCATACTGTGGGCGCAGTTACAAGCAAAGGAGCTCGCTGGAGGAACATAAGGAGAGATGCCACAACTACCTGCAGTGCATGGGCCTTCAGAATAGCATTTATACAGGTCTGTGTTTTCTATTTTTTATAGATGGAAATGCTGCTAATCTATGACCCATTAACTTAGCTTAAATGTGGTTTATTGCCACTACAATGAAAAGTAAAATAAATAGTATTAGTAGAAGTACAACTACCACTGGCGTCCTGGTAGTACTTGATGGTGGCACTGCCAAAAAATGGCCCAAATATTCAGAAGTTCAGAGCCATAATTGAATGTGTAAAATGACACGCAGCAACATGCCTGTAAAGTCCCAAAGCTTAAAAAAGCATCTTAAGAAAAAAAATTAAATAGCTTAGAGTAAGGGATAGAAAACCATCTATGCCACATCAGTTGCATAATTGAAGGAACATCATTATCTATTATAGTTAGCTATAGCACATGTCAGAGGATGAGCTCAGGTTAGATAAGGACATTTGAATCTTATGCGTGGTTTCTTTGTCTTGCTTTCCATAGTGAAGGAAGAGAACAGCCAGAATGAGCAGAGGGAGGACATACCAGCATCTGAGAGAGCCTTGGTGCTAGACAGGATAGCTAACAATGTAGCTAAGCGTAAGAGCTCTATGCCACAGAGGTTTGTGGGTAAGAGTTGAAGTTTGCTTTCATTGTACAGTGTATATTGTAGATCATCCAGATATCGTTGTCAAAATGCTTTGATGTATCTGACTAAAATAATTAAGACATTGCGGAAACAATAACAGGCAGCTCCCTCTTTGCTTTCGTTTTGATGAGTTGACTTTAAAAAATCTGGAAAAGAAACACTATAATGGCATGCAACATGAATTTGACTGTTGCTAATTGGTTTATAAATTCTTATATATTTGCATTTGCATCTTTTATAGAAATAGCTCATGAAGTGCTAATAGAATAATGTGATGTATTACTAAGCCCATTTCTCTTCTTTTCATGTTGGTATTTTACTGAAGATTATAGTGAAAATTAAAAGATTAAAAGGAGGACCCATTTGAGGTTTCTCAGACTGCCACACTGGAAGAAGCGTCTGGAGGATCTGTAGGCACCTGCTGAAGGTGCCTTAACGAACCTACTGGCATTTATGGTTCCATGAAGAACCTTTAACACCCATAGAACCTTTCCATTACACAAAAGGTTCTTTATTGTGGAAAATGGTTCTTTGGATTATTAAAATGCTCTTTACATTAAGAAAAAACTTGTTGTTTTAAGAACTGGTCACTCAGAGGTTCTTAGGGGAACCCGAAATGCTTCTTCTATGGCATCACTGCGAAAAACCCCTTTTGTAATCTATATTTTTAAGAGAGTACTTCTAAGTATCTTTTTCCAGTATCTCAAAACCTTTATGAACCATTATGATCCCAATTAGCAAAAATATGTTGTAGGAACATTTTGCTAATGTTAACATTAAGTTATAAAAACATTGAAACACCGTTCAAAATGTCATGTTTTTAAAAAGTTTTTCTTGGTTACTGGAACATTATATTTCATCATTTTGGAAACATTATGGGAATGTTATTTTTGAATGTTCTCTGAACATTCAGAAAAAAGTAATGACATTTTTAAAAATGCTAGACCGAACATTGTTTCAGGAAAAAAGTTGAACCATGAACAACGTATAAATTATGTTTGTTTTTTTAAAACATTTTTAAAGACCAAGTAGCTTTGAACAAACATTCTATTGATGTTACAGGAAGAATGTTTGTTCATAACTTTGAGAGATCCTTTTCAGAACGTTGGCCAAAGTTCTGAGAATGTTCCCTGTTTGCTAGGATGGGGTTCCTGGAGGAACATCTGACTGTCTTTTTTGAGTTTAATGCAACTAACTCCATTTATTTTCTTAAGGAACTGTCTATTTTGAAAGGGTTTCCCCTAAGTGTCTTTTCATTTCCACAGTAATAATGGTTAATAATATTATAAAGACAATAAAAATGTCAGAATTTGTGCCTACCAGTAATGGTCCAGTAAAGTTCAATGATGCATCAATTGTCATTTTACATTTCACAGAACTCAGATGAGTTAAATCTTTTGCTCTTTTCCACAGGAGAGAATCGTTTGTCGGAGCTGTCATTCGAAGGCGGCTCAGGTGAGCTCATGCAGCCTCATGTGATTGATCAGGCCATCAACAGTGCGATTAGCTATCTGGGAGCGGAGTCCTTGCGGCCTTTGGTTCAAACCTCCCCTGGCTCCTCCGACATGGTGGTCAGCCCTATTTACAACCTCCACAAGTCACAATCAGCCGAAGGCAATGGTGTCTCTGCTAAAGACAGTGCTGCAGAGCATCTCCTTCTGCTGTCCAAATCGAAATCAGCCTCCGTGGAGAAGGACGGCTCGCCCAGCCCCAGCGGCCAGGACTCCACTGACACCGAGAGCAACAACGAGGAAAGGGCAGCCGGGGGAGGTGGGGTAGCAGCCACAGGTGGTCTCATCTACCTGACCAATCACATGGCTCCAGGTATGCGAAACGGAGGTCTGCCAGTAGTGAAGGAAGAGCAGCAGCGGCATTTTGAGGCTTTGCGGGCAGCAGGGATTGAGCTGAGTATGGGATCATCAGAGGGGTTTAAAGTGCTGAGCGGAGAGGGAGAAGAGTTAAGGGCATACCGCTGCGTCCACTGCAGAGTTTTGTTCCTGGACCACGTCATGTATACCATCCACATGGGATGCCATGGCTTCCGAGACCCCTTCGAGTGCAACCTGTGTGGTTACCGCAGTCAGGACCGCTACGAGTTCTCATCACACATCACGCGTGGAGAGCACCGCTTCTGAGTTAACACACAGAGACGTTCCACATACACTTTACTACACGATCACACAAGTGTTCTACACACACACACACACACACACACACACACACATACACAAAACATTTAACATTTCAGAATTTTTTTTAGACACTGTCCAAACACTGGAGTTTTGTGTAACATTGATTTATTTTGTACATACAGTTGCCTATATATTTCACTGTCTTGTCTATTTTTCTACAATGGTGTGACTTGTATGTAAACCAGTGAGACTTTTAAAAAAGAAAGAACTGTAACTGAAAATAGAAATTAGATGTCTGAAAGTGCAACATTTTATATCATCCCATATAAAAGTGAAGTTTTTGCTGCCCTTAATAATAAAATAGAAATATAAAGTTATAAAATATTATTTGCAACAGATGTAAACCTCTTACATATCTTATGTAACTCTTCTCTGTATTCCAACTTTTCACTCTTCATTTTAAATATATTTTTATATTAAGCAGCCTAAAGAAGTTCATGTCATTTTATAATTTATTACAATGAAAATATGTCATGATATGTCCATTTTATGTAACGACTCCCTTTTGAAATGCTCCCCATGTATATTGAACCAAATATATGGCAGTACATACTGTACCTGTTTTTTGTCTTTATTTCACAGCTTTTTTTCCTGCTTGTTTTATATTGTATTTAAAAATACAGTTTGACAGCATTTTACTCATACATAATTACATCAACATCCTAGAATACATTGCAAAACATAAAATAAAAATACATTTTTATAAAACAAAAATTTACATTTGTTTAACCTCTGATAAGGTGTCAATTTTTGTAAAGGTAATTTTGTTTAATATTTATATTTATGCATTTAGCAGACGCTTTTATCCAAAGCAACTTTCAGTGCATTCAGGATACACATTTTTATTTTTTTTATCAGTATGTGTTATGAAGTTATATGAAGTGGCTCATGTGCAGATTGAGTATCTAACAAATCACAAATTATGGAATGGTGTTTATTGTCACATCACAAATATATGCTAAAATAATTAGTACAGAATTAATCATTTATAATCACACTTACTATAATACAGAACGGGAGTCCAAGCATCACACTTACTGTATAATACTCACTTAAGTCACTTTTTATCTAAATTACTGAGCTAAATGAACACCGGCCAAAGATATGTCACCTTTCAGACAACTTGCTTAAAAAGACAGCTGAATTTACACTAAGAACTTGAGAATAAAACTGAATACCTACCTCTGTTACAATAATTGCATTCTGAGAACTTTAGGCTAAAAAGTCTTCAAAAGTCTTGCTGATTTAGTTTGTATAGGGTTGAAACAGCATTTACAGTACTGTGGATTTATAGTAATAAAGAAATCACCAATTCTCAGGTATTGACAACAAATGACGTCATGTTTCTTGTGAACTAAAATGTTTCTAAAGTATTTGTACTTGGGCAATAATAGACCTTTGTAAAAGTGCGCAATGACCAAAGAGAGATGGAGTAAACTAAAGAAGTGCAGATCTGTCAAGAGAACATGAGTGAGCCCGACCCAAGAGCTCACCAGCTCTTCGCCATGACATGCGTGTCCAGATGGTTGTTGTGTGATTGGGTAGAAACAGGAAGCAGCTGTGGCCAACGCAGAGCACCCACGCTTCAGTGGGAACTAACCGTGGAGAGAGTGCATTTGCATGAGAGGGATAATCTGGCCAGCACCCCCTCACACCACCCCATCAGCCTCAATCCCAAATCTCACTTCTCTTTTCCTCTTTGACTTATGATAGTACAGCACAAATAGACCCCGCCCATTCAGAGAAACTTTAAAGATGTCAAAACCAAGTAATAAGAGACAAGAATAAATTGGTCAGGCAGACAAATCAATGTCCCTTGTGTTTCAAAATCTACTGCCAGATTTATCAGTTAATCAGGATAATAAACTACTAAAATTATTATTATTATTTTGGTGAATTATGAGCAAATACAATAAGTACATTTATTGCACCATATACGTACAATCTTCATACAGAAAGAGAAATCTACTAATACAGTATAAAATAACTAATTGTCTAAAAACACACAATGGAAAATAACATTGCAGCTTAATAAAAACTAGAAGAAAAAAAGATGCAAAGGTTATTATTAGTTGTAGATATAGTGTGGAGAAAGGTTGTGGAGGAATTCTGTGTGCCTGTCCTCCTATAGTCCAGCTGCGGGCTACCCCTGCTGTTCTGACAGCCCTCCTCCGCTCCTTAGGGATGGACTTACTACTTGCACTGCTGGCTAATTTTACAAAGTTTCAACACTCCGGCCAACCGCACAATCCTAAAATATTCATTAACCCTCTTGACAAAAAGATGAAAAATAAATGACACCCTTTTTTCATGGGCTTCCAGTTTTTCTAAGATTGTTTCATGAAAATTACATGACTGATTCATCTCATGTGAGCACAATCTATAATCGGATGCAGATGAAGACAACACAAGAGTCAGAGTTTAGAATTGAATTAGTCTGTTAAATCCCATTTGCCTTTTGAGGTGTATTAACAGTTCAGCCTGACTCCCTGTAAGAATGGTTTTGCAGTTGCAAGAAGCAACCAAATCAATCAGCCGTCTCTCTTTCAATTTTCCCAGACTGCAGTCAACACAGACTTTGCGTTTCACTCCAAAACAAATCAGTTGTACTTTGACATTGAAAATGTAATGCTAATGCAGAGGCATAAAAACAACAAACAGAAAGACATTTCAGGGAAGCCGGTCTCATCCAAATAAAGTGACAGAATTCAAAACCTACTGAAAATACAACAAAAAAATCCAAACAAATGAATTCAAAACTGCATTATTCTGACTTTACAGAAAATTATTTATTTTGTAACCTGGCCAAAACCATTCGTGTTCAAATTCATTCATTCATTACTTTGTGATTTGGCCTGGGTGAGTTTCCTCACCACTGGACCAGCAACTTTTACTCCTCATGCCATCTGTGGCCATTCATTTAGTGCTCCACTATGCTCCTCTCCATCCATCAACGGTAAATGCATCAAGCCACAGTTATTATCTGCTTCTACAATGCATAATTTTTCGCCAGGTTTATAGCTGGTGTCGTCATCAAAACCTCTCTCTCTAAGACCTGGAAGTCCTCTAGTTTATGAAAACAGCAATTCTGATGGTTTCCCTCCAATTTTTGTGTTAACTGAAAAAACTAAACCAACCATACTGTCCTCTAGGAGGAGGATGAAGAGTCCATCTTTAAAACCCCTTCCAAGGCACAAAGACATTCCTCTGGTTTACCAGCTGTGGTCCGAGACCGCACTGGCTTAGCAACAGGAAGAGCACTGCAAGAGTTGATCTGTGGGTAACTCTTATCATGACACCAGAATGCCTGCAGTGTTGACCAACTTCCCCTCCAAATCCATTCACCAAGACACAACACAATGGGAGAGTTGGCTCTAAGGTGTCTAACGCTCTGTCTATGCAGGAGCAAGAGCAGTTAAACACGGAGAGCCGTTGAATTCATTCTGTTCACACAGAAGGTAGGGCGGGCTGAACATTGTACTAGCTGGCAGTTCCCTTTTGGATAAGTGCACTCAGAAGGAAACAACATACTCAAGACCCCATGTTCCCTTTTAGTGCAAACTTGGCACATTTCCTCTACATTACAAGGAAAAGAGTTGCAGCTCCACTCAGTGATGCAACTGTTTTCAGGAAGGCACAACTGCGGTATGCTAATTTTGAGGCTATGCACACGGTTAAAAGCACAGTTTTACAAAATCATGAGTGCTGATTTGAGTCAATCCATTCTGACTACATAAATTATAGTAAATATGAAACTGCGCAGAAATGTCAGTTTCGTTGCAATCACAAAAAACAGAGATTGTCTTTTTTCACCACAGTTCTCTAAAAGAATGTTCATGAAAAAGACAGAAAAAGACCCAAGACGAATCAACCATTTATTTCAAGAAATGAACTCAGCATCATAGTCATACTAACATAAAACTCATCAATTAGTGTAATCTGAACACGTGTTCAGCGACCGCAGCCAAATGTCTTGTTCCACTCTTCATATAGCTCCAGATCTTTAGAAGAGACACTGGGCCGCACTGTTTTGAGAGCCTCCTGGAAGTCATTGTAAAGTATCGGCCGAACCTGTTCTGCCGAGATGGTAGCAATGTCACTTAGGCGGATGCTTCGGATGGGGCCTAGGGCTGCTTCACGACACAGCTGTGTCATATCTGCCCCTGAAAACCCCTCTGTGCCCTGTACAACATTCTCCATCTCATCTGCTCCCAGCTGGCTTTTCTCACGGGACATGAGGTTAGTCACTATCTGCCGGCGAGCCTCAGCTTCTGGGAGAGGGATGTAGAGTCGCTTGGCCAAGCGACGGCGAGCTGCTTCATCAATCTCTTGTGGCCGGTTGGTGGCACCAACCACCAGGATGCGATCTTCTGCTGAGGTGGCGGCTCCATCCAGCTGGACAAGAAACTCTGTTTTGATCCGACGGGAAGAGTCATGCTCTCCGTCTGTGCGCTGAGAAAGAAGAGAATCGATCTCATCGATAAAGATGACGGCAGGTTGGTGACACCGAGCAATTGCAAAGAGTGCCCGTACCATCTTCTCGCCCTCTCCAACCCACTTTGAAGTGAGTGACGAAGCACTGATGCTGAAAAAAGTGGCTCCAGACTGGCACGCTATGCACTTCCCTATAAGGGTTTTACCAGTGCCTGGCGGACCAAACAGAAGAATGCCTTTAGGTGGACCTCTAAGGCCAGTAAATATATCAGGCCTCAACATGGGCCAAACTACAATCTCTTTGATTGTGGCTTTGGCAAACTCCAGACCGGCAATATCATCCCAAGCTACCGGGGGTCCATGGTCCATGATCTCACTCATGATAAGTTCAATGATTTTGGGCTCAAAGTTCTTTAGTCGCTCATCAACTGGTTGCATGTCTTGTGGTGCGTTTTCCTTCCAGTTGCTCTCTTCCTCTTGCCTTGGCATAGGAGAGACGAATTTGGAGGATGCCCCACGAGGCCGATTTGCCCCAAGGCATTTCTTGGTGATTGCAGCAACATTGGCCGCAGAGCCTCGCTGACCCTGATGGGAATGCTTTTTTTGCTGGTCAACGATGAACTGCTCTCGTGCTGATCTAAAATTTGTGCTGACGCCTTCCTCTCTTCTCCGTCCCCTGCCTCGCAGTTCCTGCTCGCCTTGTGATGGGAATGAGCTTCTGTTGCTTTCAGTTCCTGAGCCGTAGAAGTTCTTCCTCTTGGAGGGGTTTGTGGAGGAAAAGAACACAGGCTGATTATGCACATTGGATCCACTTGTGCGTCCCACACTAGACTGAGACACACTAGCATTGCCTGTGGAACTGAAATTGTTATGGGTAAACATAGGCATTGATCCTGTTGGAACATTTGGAGGATTTTGTGCCAAGGACATATGCAGAGGGGCTCCTTGAAGTCCTCTAGCCCACTCTGAAGCATCGCTAAGTAGGTTACTGACCCCCCTTCCCATCTCAGCTCTAGGTGGAGGCGCAGTGGGCCCATGAGCCAGAGGCTCTCGTTTTAATCCACAATTAGGACCAGAGAGATCACTGCTTTTCTCCCCTCCCCTGCAGATTTCACCACCGACAGTGATGTTAACATCTGCCGGATCTACCAGGAGAGCGCCTTCTTTTGACCCGGCCCGCATCATCCTTTGCACGCACGGCAGGTTGAACACATTCTCGAACGTTAGGGATGACTCCCATTTGTCGCTATGGTTCTTTTGATTGCGGGCCAGTTGCAGGGCACTCTCTGCATAGTTGTTTAGCCCTGTGCGTGGGTCGTCTGAGTCCAGGACTGCGGCGTACCGCTCAGAGTAGGTCCTGAGCAGGCTGCCAGCTCCAGCCGGAGAGAGCTCAGCACTCGCCCATGCATACTGAATGGACAGGACGTGTGCCCGATAAGCATCGGCCGTCTGTTCAGGTGTACAGGAGCCAGATGAAATGTCAAAGGACCTCCTCTGCCACTCGTCCAGGTGTGCTTTGCTCATGCCTGGCCTGCTCCAGCCTGCATAAGAAGAGGGCACAGGATCAATTAATAATGTATAAAAGTAGAGAAGTACCACACAGCAATAGCATGGAAGTTCATTTAAGGCTGAGAATTATAGCAAATATTCATGCTATTTTCATAATGATATAAAAGGTGATATAAAAGTTAAGCAACACTGTGAATACCATAATAACTTGAATGCACTTAAGTAGCACAGTTTCCTGTAGTGCGACTGTCGAGTATGAGAGCATGAAGGCAGAAATGTTTTAATAGTGTTTCCAATTTAAACTTAATTCATGTGAAATCCGTTTAAACTATTTTACTGAATAAACTCAAAATTGATTCATTTGCATTATGACTTATGACTTGCATTATAAAAAAAAAAAATAATAATAAAAAAAAACTCAACTTTTTTGTACATTGTGGACAAAATGTCTTGATCGTTTTTAATGGTATTATACTTTTTGCATTAAACCATTTTTTTTAACCATTTTACTTGACTACAATGGCTGTCGCAATTGGTATATATCAAATTCTAAGTGAGACAGTGAGTCTCACATTATGAGTATTTGTATATAATTAAACATATCTAATGACAGTAACCAGAAAGTTACACTGGATATATATGTATGCATATAGAGAGTGTGTATAAAGTGCAATATCAGTCAAAATTTCAACACACTTGAATTTTTTTCTCTCATGATCTTAAAAATCTTTCAAACAAAAACTATATTAAATCATAAAAAAAAACATCAAAATGTTGAAAATAGTTTTGTAGACAAATATAAAATGCCTATATATATATATCCATATATATATAATATTGTATATAGTATATATATATATATATATATACTTCCATAATAGGCATTTGTGTTTGTCTACAAAACTAATATTTGCAAAAATATTATATCTTTCCATATATATATATATATATAATATATTATACATATATTACATGTACCTTTGTATTATTTAATATGTTTCGATTATATAATACCATATAAATTGTGAAATATATATAATATATATACATAGGGGTGATGATATATACATAACACTATCATGTACTATATATACTATACTATATATATTAATGGATCCAAACAAACTTTCATAATAAAGAAAAAACAGCCAGGTGAACAGCATACATGTGAACTTCTTCAACAGTGTTTAAAACGCATCCCACTGGAGGCACCTCATGAAGTTAGTTAAGAGAAAGAAGAGTGCGCAGAGACCAAATATAAGACTTGTCCATAACACTTTTAAATTGTGAAATGTGTTAATAATAAAGAATTAGCGTGTGTGGGCAAACACTTAACGTGTACTTTACTTACTAAAACTACAATGTGTGGGCAAACACTTAACGTGTACTTTACTTACTATAATTTCAAGCATATCCAAACAAATGTTAAGTGACAGACAAGTGATGCAAAGCCCACTCTCACGTGAACCCTAGTAACGTACTGTATTAAATACATACAGTACAATCATAAACTACACTCTTCACGGGAGCTGACAGCACAAACACACTCTCGGGTTCGGTTTGTTTTTGGTGAGGAAAGTAGCAACCTACCTCTGGGTTAAACGTATTTCTTGTGTGAATGCTGTAAAGTTCAGAAATAGCTGAAAGTCTATACAGCGATGTGGAACAAAACAACCATAATTTTGACCAAACCTCGCGCCTCCTGCGTGATCTGCGCCGATCTACGCAACTTCCGGCCACGCCATAATAAGATCGCGCGCGCCACCGCCTGGCGAAACACACAAAGATTTCACATTTTTCTTTTTATTTAGCAAATAAATAACTAAAAGTTGATAGATGAAATAGATCATATAGATTATTAAAGAAGTCATTTAATTGTTCGTTTTAGTGTTCATTGATTAAATTAATTGATTTGTATAACACTGATGTCCCAGTAAATTAATAAATGGCAGTTTCAGTTCTCTTAACATATTTATTCTCCATATTCTCCATTTCTGCCACATGAGAAAAAAATTTACAACATAATAATTACTAACAACATTAATCATAAAACACAATAGACATAAAACAAAAAAAGACATAATTCACAATTCAACTTAATAATATGAGATAGAAAGTAGAAAGTATTACATAAAAAGTCAAATTTAATAATAAAACTAAAATAGAAAGTCAGACTTTCATTATTCCTGAAAATGTCAAGACTTTGTGATGAGGAAAAATGAATCATTATATAGTTGGCTATATATAGGAGAATCTAATTATTATACATACACTGTAAAAAAAGCATTTACTTTATTTTATTTACTTTCACTTAACATATTAAGCGTCCTATATACTATAAACATATGACTATCATATCAGGAAATTGTTATTCTCTTTACAAACATATAGCATGGTTCACTTAACATATTAAGCGTCCTATATACTATAAACATATGACTATCATATCAGGAAATTAATTTATTGCGTTAATAAAAGAAAGTTTACTGAACAAGAAATCTTTTGTTGTCTTCATGAATATATTGGCTGAACGAGGCATTTAGTGAACTCAACATTACAAAACACACTAGTTTTACTTATCACAATTAGTTTTTAAACAATAACTGAGAGAACTTAAAACTCTGAACGCAACAAGTTGCCTTAAAATTTTTACGTTTTCTCAACAATTAATTTTTCACAGTGTGGTAAGTCATAATTTTTTACATAAAAGTCGAATTTATAACACAAAAACTCTCATCTCGTAATTTCGATTTATATTCGACATAATTATTATTTACCAAACATGAATTTTTTTCTTATAATTTGTTTTTTTTTACATTTTTTTTTTTACAAAAATTGTTCCAATATAGTCAAAAACTCAAAGTGCTGTGTTGCTATTTCTTTGTAGCTAACAGATTATAATAATTCGCATCATCTTTCATGCTGTTGAAGTCGCACACATGTAGAATAAAACTACAGTAACCACAAGTCTGTGCGGCGGGCGTGCGTGCGTTGACCACCAGCGGTACGTCAAATCATGACTGTGTTGGGATAAAGAGGCTTCAGCTGGGGATTTAAACTGATGTCTACGGTCTAGACGACCACAGAGGAGCGAGGAGTTAAATGCACACTCATATAGTCGACCTCTATTCTTAGACTCTGTACTAAACCAGCTGTGTTTTTCACAGACAATCATGGGGACAGAGGAAGCTAACGCAGACTGTTAGCTGCGAGAATTCAGAAACCAAATCCTTCAGGAGTCACACCCTAACATCACTATCCTCGCTCCGGCCACGCGACTGCGGGTACAGATGCGCGGGCCTGCTTTCGCTCTGGATTACAGCGGGACTGTTTCCTACAAAGACCTCTGTGCAAAAACAACTAAGGAGCATCAAGAAAGTCATGTATGTCCGGTTTCAGTCTACTTTGCTGGGAGACAGATAATGTTAGTCGGCTAGCTAGTGTGTGCTCATCTTCATTACTCCTCTGGGCTTTTAGCAGAAGACGATGAGTTCACCGATGTACACGTTTGTTTTGAGAGATGACAACAGTACTGTGTATGCCGAGGTCGCCAAGATCCTCATCTCTACTGGAAAATGGAAACGACTGAAGAAGGACAATCCTCGCTTCAATTTAATGCTGGGAGAGAGAAATCGGCTGCCTTTTGGACGACTGGGTAAAGGATTTCAACAGCTGCATATTAAACACTCATTGCCATCTCGTAATACTGATATGTTTTATAACCCCATGCTGTTTACATGCTGTAGTGTGCATTGAAAGTTAAGAGTTTCAGTAAGTTATAATGCATCTAACCTATACACATTTTCAGTACACCAGGTATTTTATTTTTTATTTAGTTATTTTTTTTTACAAGCTGTTAAACGTATGATAATGAATGATGAAACGGTGCACGTGTGCAGCAATGCAATAATTATCAATTATTAATAATTGAGCACTGAAAACAAAGATTCAGCTCTATAATGCAGTCCTGTGGATCTGTATCTGTGTAGTAATATGTAATTAGGTTGACATCAACTTATTCAACATGAAAATGTTAAGCTTTAATATCCGTAATTTATTAGATTTTATGAAAGTTTAAGAGAATGTGTACCTTAAGTATATACATGCATACTCATATACACACTATCGGCCCAAATGTTGAAATATTAATACGTTTAAACATTATAAATGTTTTATTTTTGTATTTTTTATCACCAATTTATCATCTATTTTGTCAAAAAAACATCTAATCAATATGTTAAAAAAAAAATATAAGAAATATAATTACTAAATTATAAATATATATTAAACATTTACTCTATTTTAATAAATGTAAAAATCATTTATTTCTGTGATCAAAGCTGTATTTTCAGCATCATTACTCCAGTCTTCAGTGTCACATGATCCTTCAGAAATCTTTCTAATATGCTGATTTACTGCGAAAGAAACATTTCTTACTGTTATCTTATTATTTCATTGTATTCGTTGAAATTTAAGTGCTTTTAGCTGCAGGACGCTATGATCACTGCTCAATATTTCGATGTTTTAATGTCACACACCCCGCTGTGTCCTCCACAGGTCATGAACCGGGGCTGATGCAGCTGGTGAATTATTACAGAGGAGCCGATAAACTGTGTCGCAAAGCATCACTGGTCAAGTATGCGGTTCATTTAAACGTATATCAGATGAATGAAGCTCACGTTCAGATGTACTGTATAACCACACGTGACTTTAATGAGGTTTTGAAAATGATCTTAGGAACGATACTGTTAAGTTAATGCTTGCTTAAGTGAATAATGTCTTCAAATCACACTAATTTTCTTTTTGCCATGTCATTAAGTTAGAAACTCTGCAGTTCTTAAGTTGTGAATTATATTTAAATAAGCATGTTTGATGTTTAGGATTATTAAGACCAGTCCAGAGTTAAAGGACTCCTGTAACTGGTTCCCTGAGTCTTACATCATATACCCAACCAACCTCAACACCCCAGTGGCCCCGGCCACCAACGGCATCGGCCACATGAAGAGCAACCCAAAGACAGATGAGCGGGAGGTCTTCTTGGCTTCTTATAACTCCAGAAAGGAAAGCGGAGAGGGAACGGTGTGGATCGCCAAATCCTCAGCAGGTGCAAAAGGTACGAATCTCTATCTGTCCAAAATGTTGCAGCACCGATCTTGCTGCATGATATAACAGTATGAGATTGTTCCTCACTTTGTTCAGGTGCAGGTATATTGATATCCCATGATGCAAACGAGTTGCTTGAGTTCATCGATAATCAAGGCCAAGTGCATGTAATTCAGAAGTATCTGGAAAAACCACTGCTGCTGGAGCCAGGACATCGCAAATTTGATATAAGGTAAGATGAAACGTATAATCCTCTGTGCAGGATGTTTTTGATGTGATTACAGAAAAGCATAGAATTGCAATGTCCCATTCTAATGGAGTCAAAGCACTTAAAAAGTCAATGGATATTCTCTCTGGCTGTCTTGTCTGTAGGAGTTGGGTGCTTGTAGACCATCAGTATAATATCTACTTGTACCGCGAGGGTGTGTTGAGGACGTCTTCTGAGCCCTACAACAGCTCGGATCTGCAGGACATGACCTGTCACCTGACCAACCACTGCATCCAGAAGGAGCATTCGCAGAACTACGGCCGCTATGAGGAGGGCAACGAGATGTTCTTTGATGAGTTCAGACAGTACCTGTTGACCACACACAACGTTGCCATGGAAACATCTGTTTTACCTCAGATCAAGCATATCATCAGGTGCGCCTTCACTGAAAAAAGTGCACGTGTGCCTGCAAATGAGTTATACAAGTAGAAAATGGCATAACTATTTTTGTGTTAGAGATGTACAGTGGGGTCCAAAAGTTTGAGAATTTACTTTTTTACAGTTGAATTTTTCAAAAGTAATTATTTTTTTTCCTCCCCTCAAATCAGTATTTTAGTATTATATTGTTATAGTATATATTAATACTTTGAATTGGCTTTTATTTTTATATTATTCATTTAAATTTAACTGAGTAATTTTGATATGTGCTTGTGTGTGTGTGTATATGTGTGTATATATATATATAAATAAATATATATATATATATATATATATATATATATATATATATATATATATATATATATATATATATATATATATATATATATATATATATATAAAATATATAAAATATAATAATATTCCATTTTATCTGTATTTCAATTAACAAAAACTATTTTAATAGTTAACTACACTGTTGCTAATTAAATTACAGCTTACATGTTTAAGTGAACATTTTTGAGAATAATGTTTTAATTTTTTTTTTTGAACATTTTTCTGAAAATCAGATTTTTCTACAGAGTTCATGATCTCGAATTAGTGCAGAATCTTGAATATTTCTAACTAATTTTATGTCATCAGTTCTTGAATAAAACCTATGACCTTGGTGTTTTTTAGTGCCACACTCTTTTTGCATCCCACTATATACTGACACTGGCACCAACAGGCTCTCAGTGACTTTCAGTAGCCAAAAGAACATTTATACATGTTGTACAGTTCTTTTAGATCAGAGATCAATTATAAAAAAATCTTCTCCAAGACTGAGCTCACTGATCCGTTACAAAAATGCTTCATTTGACGATGTCTAACCACCTGTGGTGTTCGTCTGAAATCCTGCATCTTGTCTCAACAGGAGCTGTCTCACATGCATCGAGCCAGCCATCAGCACAAAGCACCTGTCCTACCAGAGCTTCCAGCTCTTCGGCTTTGACTTCATGCTGGACGAGAGCTTTAAAGTCTGGCTAATTGAGATCAATGGGGCACCTGCCTGTGCACAGTCAGTACACACTTCTCATTTATGTCAAGAATGTATTTGCTTCTTGCATCTGTCCCAAAAATGTGAAAACCATCATGATTTAGTCCCTTATTTTCATATTTGATGACGAATTCTATATAGTATATGTGTGCCACAAGAAGTTTTGGAAGCCAAAAAACAAAGAAAAAAACCTTTCCTAGCTATATTTATGATGGTAAATTTTACTCTGAGGTTAAAGTTGTTAGAGGAAGTGAGTTACAACAGATTCTAGATGTTTAATAGATGGTGGATATTATCCTTTTCATCAGCGAGGGTTAGACTGTTGTTCTGACAGTGAACTTTTAAACACCATCATCTGGCAAATAATTATATCTGCCAAACAAATAAAATCTTTACAAAATAAATTCCAAAAACTAAAACTTCAATAAATTCAAAAACAAAAAAGATAAAAAACAAAAAAAGAACAGTATAAGTCACATCTTACATTTAGAAATATTGTAAAACACTGGTAAAACAAAATGTATACAGGCATTATAAACACTATACACATGTATTTTAGTTCCCTTCACTCCATAACAAATCCTTTTAAATGTAACTATTTGAAACAGAACAGAAATGCAAAATGTAACTATAAAACAAATTATAGTGGCATTCATTACAAACAGTGTTTATAATAAATGCCAATCCTAAATGAATTATTTAAAGCCAAACTGAAACTACTGGCGTCAGGAAAATGCACTATACAAATAAACTTTGTTCACAAAAAAATCCCAGTTTGTGTGCTTTGTAATGTACGTTTGCATGCTTGACTTTAATTGCATTAGTAGTTTTGTAATAATTTAGTATATTCATTATATCTATTTTAGACCATGGTTGCAGTTGGTAAAGATTTTTCTCCTACAAATGTTTCTCAAGTTATGAAATTGAAATGTTTATTGATATTTCGGTTTTTCTCTCTTGTAGGAGGCTCTACCCTGAGCTGTGTCAAGGCATCGTGGATGTGGCCATCTCCACAGTGTTCTCTCTGAGTGCAGATACCATCTTATCCTCACCTCCATTCTCCACTTCTCCATCTCTATCCTCCAACTCCTGCTCCTCACCCAAGATCAGAGCGCCCCATCACTTCGGCCCATTCCTCAAACTATAAAGTGCTGTTGCTGCTGTAGCTGTGTAAGCCCCTTCCCATAGTCCTGCCCAGAAACATCAACCAATCTAGGAGGCATAAGGATGTACACCTGATCTTGGGGATGAGCATGCAGGGGATTCATCACTGTCTGAAGACCTCTTCCTGTTTCCATCCATCATCTCTAAAACAAACCCAGAAGAGTTCCCAAAGTAACGACTGGAAGGTGAGGAGAATCCTGCACATACTGGTGAAGCAGTACCCAGAAAAGTGCGATTTGTTTCTAAAGCCAAGCATGCACACTTATTATAATTGAGACTACAGTTGTTTGGGGCTTTAATGCTCAAAAAGTGATTTAAAGACACAACTTTGCAAGCACACATTTGAATGAGAAGGTGTTGCCAATGAAGAGGAAGGTTTACATTAGCTCCCTTATGCCCTAGATCTGTTGCGTCAACAAGACTCCTCAGGGCTATCCCAGGCACCTTGATGAAATGGAGGGTGGATTTGAGACTTTAGTGCCTTACATATTCACATCCTCACTAACACTAACTCCCAACAAGCTAATCTGGCTTTTTGTACGTGATGTGTCCCATCAGCTCTATTATCTATCAGATTCTGTGTTTTGTGCTGTTAGCTTAAGTGTGTATTAAAAACCACAAAAGAATCTTTCTCAGATGCATACATTGTTGTGATGTCTTCGAAAACAGTATTTGGTAGAAGTAGCAGAATATATGTTTCCATATTTATTTTTGTTTTTTGTTTTTGCATTGTCTTGTTATTATTGTGTCCAGTGAGAGCAGATTTAGTCTTCCCACTGATTCTGTTGCTGTTAATACAGACACGTTTTAGGTCTGGTTCATAATTACTTTGTGACAGGCAATCAAGAACATCTGGGAATTGGGGACAAAAACTAGCATTCACAACTTGCTTATTATCTAGTAGACAAATGATATATTGAAACGTCTATAATTGTCCATTGGTTTAGTTCACAATAGTTATTCCATTCATTTCCAGCCGTGTCGAGTTGAGTTATCTGCTGAATAAATAAACCTTTGGTGGACTGAGATTTTGCATGTTAAAGCATGATAAAAGCAAGGCTCTTTATACATACCTAAAGGAAGGTAGGGTTTTATGTTAAGATGAATGCATCACTTCAACTCATTTTATATTGTTAAGTTTGTTGATGCATAACAGAGTTACAAAATTTCTCTTATCTCACTAAATACTATTTCTCCAGACCTAATCTGCACAGGTTCATGACCTGTTTCATCTTTGTGTGCATGCAGACATGAGTTCCTGTGGTTGGTGTGGTTGATTGAGAGCAATGGTTGACCTTTACACTGTAATGATGACTGTGATGCAAATGACACACAGGAAAGTGGATGTAGATATTAAACGTGATTAGTCAGATATCAGTATTGTTGTTTGGGGAAAGAGGAAGGAGTTCAGTTTAAAATGGGTTTAAGAGGTATCACATCTTTTTGAATCTGAAAGTAAAAGTACTGAAGGAAAGGTCTGCCTGTTTGAAACATATTGAGAGGGTCAACAACAGTAAGAATAAGAAAAGATCAGTTATCCAGTTTTATTATGCGTCTTTGCATCACTTATTGTCGTAAGGTTTGTCACATTTTTACATAAAGACTTTGCTATACAAAGAGGAAACTGAAGTTGAGTTGTATGTAGCCTACATAAGGGAAAACATGACCATCTAGCCAAAGATGAGTGTGATTAAATGTCCTCACTGCTGTTTAATAAACTTTACTGGTTTGATTTAAGTTGTGAAACATGGGAATGATGTTGTAATGTTTTTCTCTGTGTCTGTTTGAGGAAAGATCAATGCAGTGTATGTTGAATTAGTAAAAGCCTAAAAGTATTTGTTATTCAAATAAAAGCATCAATTATGTGCAATAAATTTGTTTCCTAAATGCTCAGCATTGTCATTTTGGTTTTAAAAAGCAAGTACAAGTTTTGAACTTTTTGACTTGAGTAATATGTATCTATTATCTTTATTATATTTACATAAAGCATGTGTTTATACCTTATTATTATAGGCTACTCAACTCCTCTAGAAGAAATAGTTCACCCAAAAAATAAAAAAAATACATTTTGCTGAAAATGTAATCATCCTCAGGGCATCTAAGATGTAGATGAGCTTGTTTGTTCATCAGAACAGATTTGGAGAAATGTAGCATTACATCACTTGCTCACCAATGGATCCTCTGCAGTGAATGGGTGCCGTCAGACAGAGAGTCCAAACAGCTGATAAATAACATCACAATAATCCACACGGCTCCAGGCCATCAATTAACATCTTGTGAAGTAAAAACCTGCTTGTTTATAAGGAACAAATCCATCAAGGCATTTTAACTTTAAACCTTCAAAATACCAGTCCATAATCCATAATAACACTTCTTCCATTGAAAAAGTCCACCCCCAGTTGTCCTTTTACATCAATATCAAAAATCCACTGATTTATTTGTTTAGAACTGTTTTGGCTTTTAAACTGTGCTCAATCTTTGCACATTTCTTTCCTGATTCAGGAGACAACGTTTTCACTGGAAAAGCCATATTATGGACAGAGAACTTGTATTTTAGCCAAAAGCAAAAGTTTAAAGTTAAAAATGTCAATGGATTTGTTTCTTTCACACATGCATCTTTTCAATTCACAAGACGTTAACTGATGGACTGGAATGGTGTGGATTACTTGCATATTATTGTGATGTTTTTATCAGCTGTTTGGACTCTCATTCTGACGGCACCCATTCACTGCAGAGGATCCACTGGTGAAAGGGAAAAGATATAAAACACTTCAACTTGCCAACAGGGGGAACTAGAATCCAGAAAATCTTACAGTGGTAGAGTACTTCTGTTGTCTTTATTCAAGTTTACCAAATGATATTCAGAGCAACACACATCAAAACAAACATGGCAGTAAATGAAGTGTAGCCAGCACAGCGACAGCCTGAGAACGTGGAATATACATGAGTCCAGTGCGAAGTTCAGAATACACACAAATATACACACATACAACATAATACAAAACATTATGAAAACAAATGGTAGAAGACGGAGACAGACAGTAGGAATGCAACATCAACAGACAAACAGTATGTCCGGGTTATATCATACAGGCCACACTTTAATTGGAACCTTTGAGAGTATATTTTGCGAGTGCCACATCCGTAACCCTGTTTAAAAAAAAATCACAACAGCAATGACTAAATATAACACAAACTGATCAACAGTCAAAAAAAGGCAGAATATAAACCATCTGAAAATAAAATTCGAACATGTGACATTCACATTTAGTCCCACAAATGTGTAACAAAGCAGAAATTAGTGACATAAAATATCTGGATACTCTATGAATAAAAGTGTTAATGATATATTTATTCGTTTAGAGTACAAAGATAACCGAAACACAAGCCAAGCAGATATTCCAGCTTTTGTCAGTAAAACATTGCATGTGAGATCAAAACCAGCAACACACAGCAGCTACCCTATTGCACATCGTCACAATGCAGAGCATTAACATGCGTTTTACAGAGAAAACACACGTATACACACAAGATGAATGAATTACTGCACGAGGCAGTCATATATTACCAACCATAGAAAGTGTTACATGGATATGGAGAACAAAGAAAGAAGAAACAACGTCAAGAAGGTCAGTTGAGCAGTGCACTATATTAGCATAAATCCATGACATGATACACTGATATACAGTATTTTGGGCATTTATTTGACCACAGTATTTAAAATGAATAATTACTTTGTAAAATCATGACCGACATTTGACCTTACAGAGCTTAAACTCTTCTGCTGTCACACTCAAAATCAATAACTTCCACGTTCATTAGTAAGAACCTGCCTGAGGCACTCACAAGGCACACTGCTTTCAAACAGGTACTGTAGTTAAACATCTGGGGGCAGAATTCATGTTCCAGTGCATTTTAATCTGGAGTAGCTGTACTTATAACTCCATGTAAGATAACAGCATTGCTTTACCTCATAAATAACAGTGAGAGAAAAAGGCTTGCTGTTGTTACTGTTCATGAAAATGTGTAATATTAAGTTTATAGACCTCTTTAGCAAATATTTTAGTGCTGGAGCTGGTGTGAGAGGTGAAACCAGTCCATCAACCGAAAGCATCTATAAACCAAACGTAACCAATAAAAACTGAGGTAAACATGCAAAGGACTGATATAATCAATATGTTCTTTCAGTCCTGAGATTTAATCCACATTCTGAACGTATAGATCTCTGTGGCAGCGTAAACCACTTTAAATTATTTTCTTTTTACCATGAGAGAGGGATTTTCATATTTCTTACGTTACAAACCAGACCCCCCCCCCCACACTTCTCAAAAGCAATAAAAAAAGTGTGCATCATTAAACCATAACTCATGTAAACAGAACTTCATAAACACGGTGCAGTTCTCTCTTTATTAAGGGAATAGGTTTGATTGAATCAGTACTTTAGCATCATGGTCCTCTAGTGTAACTCAAGGTATAAACAACATTAAAGTTGTCAATAGCAGAATATTAAGTCACAAAGAGGGAAAATGGTAAAAAAATAAAATAAAGACAATTTCGTCTATAAACACTCAAATATGCACACCTCTGTCACTATAAGCCTTAATTAATAAAAACAGTCCTACAGTTGTTGGTTTTAAAATAGTGTCAAAGTACATCTCAAAATAAAACAAAGGAAAATAAACCACATGAAAGCAGCAAAAATGCCATTAGAGTGTCTAGTCTCAACCTGAGCCTGAATAGCATTATCTATTTTCTGTTTTCAACTAATTTTCATCTTTGCAGAACATAAAAATGTCAAATGTGCACTTTGGTTCTGGTTGAGTTTTTACATCAGTTGTCATTTCTACAGCTAACTTACCAGAAATTAAATACATATACAGAGACACCAGAGCAAAAGTCCCCTTCCGGAGAAGGTAGTCCTGTCAGTTCATGTCAGCCCAATGAAGAGACCTCTTAGTACCTCTCTTCATCGGGACGTCCAACAGCAGACCTTCAGTGTGCCAGGTCAGTGTGACTGGAACTCAGGTCCCGTGACTTCCTTAGACGATTATTTCGTTCCTGACGGAAATGAAAAGAAAGAGACAATAAATGGACCTCGGGAGATCTCGATGGAAGTGAACGACTGTTCAGGGTAAAGTCACCACAAGATAAGTCATACAAACAACTTTTTGTGAACTGAATCAGTACAAGAAACATGTAAACTGCTGCTTTGTTTTGCAGTCTATTTGACAGTTTATACCATTTAATCCCATTATCAGTTGCATTTTGCCAGGACACAAATGTCCTGTTTTGGAGTTGGAAAAAGCCAAGAATACATACTATACAGTAGGGAAGCAGCCATATTTGGGTAAAGATTGTGACCTAAAAGAAGCCCACAAAAAGTACATGTACAGGCCAAGCAGTACTTAAAGATAAATCACTTGCAGAAGAGTTTTCTTTACAATATTTCTTATTCAAACAGACATAAAGGCATTGTCCCTATACTATATAATATGTGAAAACTAGTATGCAACCTACTATGTCCACCAAGATTCTGAAGTGCACATCTAATTGACACTTAACTACCCCATGAGGCCAACATGACAAATGGCAGTCAAGCAATGCAACTGATGCCATAAGGCACATGACAATGACTACATGCAGAATGCATGCATAAATGTTTTTTTAACAGTCGTGAAGTTTGTTCCTCATATCGGATCTTAGGTTTGGTTTACAACACAACTGCGAATTATAATTTGCTACTTGCTAATGTAAAGAAAAGAAAAGATTGTATGTTTTAATTGCTAAAATGCTCTAAAACTTTTAGGAGTTATGTTAGCATTTAGATGTGGACATTTTCATTACATAGTGACCTTGAAGATATAATCAGAAAAGTATAATTTGAAATAGTATTGTTGAGATGACTATACATTTCTCTTTAGATATTATAAATGCACTGAACTATGCACTAGCTCAACTTTAGGATTGTTTCCTAACATAATGTTTATTATATTACCCAAGACCATCAATGGTTACCAATGATTTTAGCAAACAATCAATTGTGTTATTCTGTGAGATCTCACGCATTCATTAACGTGTGTTAATATGGTGATGATGGAGCTGTGGGTGTGTTGATTATAGATGCCCTCAAAAACACTGAGTATGAGACTGAAAGACTGAAAAGTGCCAGACAGATGGGCCAGAAAAACAAAACAGAGAACAGGAGGTACTGAGGGAGACAGAAAGGAACAAATATATTCAAGATGGAGACATAGCAAGAACAGATTGGGTGAAAAACTGAAGAGAAAGCTGTCAGAAGAGAGGAAGAAAAAGAGCAGTGAAGGATGTGGTCTTACGTTGAGTTCATCCACAGGTTTATCCGGCTCGTTGAGAACTCCAAGAGAGCTGGCCCTCTTCATGCTGCATCCGAGAGAGCCACATGCAAGCACGTCAGTTAGGTCAAAGGCCAGGGGTGAGGGGTCACAGTGGGGGTAAGGTGGGGGTTTGTGGGATGGGAATGTGTGGGTTAAAACATGTTAATACAAATTTCACTCGATGTTACCTTACAAAACACCACGTGCACTGACATACTGTGTTACGTTAGTCATCCGCCATTTAGTTTTTGACACTTCACTCATTACTCAATAAAATAATAAATATTTTCATACAGAACAAAAAATCTAGCTTAAATGTACAGTGATAACAATACTGCTGAGATATTTCAATACAGGCCTCTGTTTATCCTCTGATGTTTCACTTATTATGTTAAAGGGGTCTGTTTGTACTCACCCTCGTGCTGTTTCAAGCCCGTACACTCCTATTTTTCACAAATCAATAAATGGCATGTAAATGTATTACACCACGTTTTACATCGTTGATGCCAAAATGCCATTTTCAGATATATAGTTACTGAACGTGACATGATAGATTGAATATGGATGATGCAATTTTTTTTTTACAAAAAGTCTCTTACTTTTTTCAAAAATATAATGGCCTCACTTTCAGTCTGAAAACCACACAAAAACCATTGTACTAGTCTGCATAACATTTAGGATCCACTTTAAGCTTTCCTCTATGCCCTTTTATTATCCTTCTAAGATCTTCGTAGGTGTTAAAAACATTAATGTTTGAAAAGACATGAGGGTGAGTACAGAACGTTAATTTCTGGGTTAACTATTCCTTCAGTGCTCAAAAATTGTTATTATTTTTTTATATTACACTGCACAAAATCATATAGACTAAATAGACGCCAAACAGGATCTGCAATGGACCATTTTCACATTTCCAGGCTTTTCAGAAGCAGCTGTCGTCATAATTAGCTAAACATCTCTTATTTATATTTATATATATAATTTTTATATATTTTTTTTCTCTTTTTTTTTTTTTTGAAACCATAGAATGGTATTGGCCATTTATCTTATATATATATCTATATATATATATCTATATATATATATATATATATATATATATATATATATATATATATATATATATACTATACATACATACATACATACAATATACATACATACATACATACACACACACACACATATATATATATATATATATATATACTCACACACACATACACATATATATATATAATATATATATATAATATATATATATATATATATATATATATATATATATATATAAAATGAAGACATTTGTCAGGGAGTTGGTAGACACAAGGTATAAGAAGATGAGAAGAGAGGTAAAAAAAAAAAATTGGGTAACAGCAAATGAGACCACAAGACAGAAAATGGAGGAAACAGGCATGCAGCAGACAGCAAATCTGCATGGAAATGTTTATTCAAAATGAAACAAATGTACAACACAGCACAGAGAAATAAAAGTCCTTAAATAAAAAAACAGATCCAAGCAGACATGAAAAGGCATCAAGAAAAGTCACCAAGCAAAAAGGCATAAAAGATAAAGTACCCATAATTACACTCACCAGAAAATAAAGTTAAAATGCAAAAAATAAAAAATAAATAAAATAAAAACATAAATTGCATTTTACAGGGTAAGGAGAGAAGTTAGTCACATCTGGCAAATCAGATGCTACAGGGACCCCAGTAACAGACACACTGCATCATAATGTCACCAGTCACATTAGATGCCAATTCAGGGTTACGAAGGTTTGTACTTGTGCAAAAAACACAGTCCAGTTAATAAAGCAAGCAAATTCCTTCATCCACTTAAAACTGGGTGAAAGAGAAAGAGGCTTTGCATATACCAGCAGAGGACTTTCCTTCAATATAACGTCATCACAATGTGCAAAATCCCATCTCCATGCAGTAAGCCTCCCTCACATTAAAGAGATAATTCTATAAATCCCTTTTCAAAACGGTTTTGAGGAGGGGAAAAGCAATTTCTTGGTGTCATCCAGTGTTAAGAGTAATTCAGATTAGGCCATTCACCTTAATCTCCCAATGACCCTTTAAATTATTTTTAGAAAGTCTAATGACATCATTCCAGACAGAGATCTGGCGATACAGATTGATACAGATCATTTTGTCCCTTTGGGATCCTAAACTCGGGTGCTCAATCCTGCTCCTTGAGATCGCCACTGCAGAGGTTAGTTAAAACTCGAATCGAAAAAGCATTTCCCTTTCCCTGTTTTTAAACCTTAGCAAGTCGATCTGTTATTAATCCAGTGTATGTTGTGTTTGAGGCGTAATGGTCACAGTTTAGTCAGCCATTGTTTAGTCCGCAGTGGGGAGGTTTGGTCTCAGAATAGGGAGGGAAGTTATGATATTTACCCCGGATTTTTGGGTTCGTTTTCTCGTAAGCCGCCTCCTTTGAGTTTGCGGACCAGTTTCTCACTGCTGCGCCGGATAGAAGCCCGCAGTTTACTAAAGGAACCGCTGCGCTTCAGCGAGCCCGAGCCGTCCTGCGAACAGAAAAGCTACAGCGTCAAAACCACACATTTACATACTGCACATTAGTGAAAGAGGGCACAGTCCCCTGGCACATACTCGTGAAACACACCCAACTTACCTGATCTGTAAATATGGTCCTCAGCTGTGTTAGATTTAAAGGGACAGTTCACCCAAAAATGAAAATCCTGCAAATTCTTTGTTTCTAAACCATAAGACTTAACATAACCCATAAGTGACATAATTATGATTAACATGAAGCTTGAAAATGTTGGTTGCTTGGACTTTCAACAGACAGACAAAAATAGTAAGAGCGTAATAAAAAAAAAAATTAATCTGTATCCCGAAGATGAACTAAAGTCTTGTAGGTTTGGAATAATATTAGGGTGAGAACATGACAAATTTAATTTAAGGGTGAACTATCCCTTTAAGGTTATTTCTACAACAATATTATGAACCATTTAAAATTACATCAAAAAAAACTAATTTATAAATCTACCTAAAAACCTCATACACAAGACCACAATTTACCTAAAACCCTCATTTTTGAGTCTCTTTAAATACTGCTTACACACGACCACAGCTAAATCTTCACAATTTTTTTTCTCTACAAAGAATAAATAGAGTCCTTATTTATCTTCATTCACAACTTTATGAAATTTTCTTTTAACAAATTTCAATGCAGAACAAAAATCTGATTTTGTTTAAATTTCAGGCTTTTTCAGAAAATGACTGCAAACATTTTCACCATTTCTTAATGCCACTCTATTACTTTTCCAGTCATTCCTGATTACCGCATAAGAATGATTACAAATTATTAAATTTAAAAATCAACTGTATAGAGACTGCACTCACAAAACAGCAAATTCTAGCTAACAAAACATTTGATGAGCTGAGCATAACTAGAAAGGTTTATATTCTCTACAGAAATCGAAAATGTAAAATCACAATTTCAAAAATGAATTGAATTTCCTAAATTTGAGAATTTCCTGTGATCGTATGTAATATCCTGTAGGTCCCCCATACTCCGATCTTTACCACAGTCTGCTCTGCTGCAGTCTCCTCTGCTGCGACCTCTCACCTTTGACCCCTGAGCCTGGCTAAGCATCCAGGGGCTTGGAAAAGTGAGGAGGGGTTGATGGAGGGGGGAGGAAGGAGAGGGCTGAAGATGCACACTGACCCAGAAAAATTATGACCAACACCTCATATTAAAAAGACAAGCTGTTACAGCAATCAGCCACAACACACGCATTCAGAAACAGATGAAGAGAAAGAGCACACAGGCAGAGGCTGTGGTGAGCAGTCAGTTTTATTAGAAGTTATGAAAGACACAAGACGCAGCAACACACCAGAGAACAAGTTAGTAGGAGAAAGAAAACAAGAGCATCAGATTCTACAGACATGCTTCTACTCGTCCCATCTCGTCCCTCTCTTTCTTCTCATCTACCCATCTCCCTTCTCTAGTGTTTTACTTTATACAATGGTCTCAAAATAGTGGTCAATATGAAATGTCTGAAAAAGTGTGTGGAAGCAAGATTTGGTCTACACAGAAGCTAAACAACACAACCATGCCACATTAATGCACTGTACATGAAGTGTGAGAGAGACAGCATTACAAATGAGTTCAAATGGCTTCCAGCACTACAGGACATTAAGGGGAACCAATGAGAACTGTGTCACAGGCTCTGCAGCGTAAACCAATGTTAACTTCAATACAAGAGAAGCTCTGTTCACAGCATTTGAGACATAATGGCAATTTTCACCGCATATAATTTCAACTCATCCCTCAGTTTAATTTAGTTTTTATTTAGTACTGCTCTGAATAAGCCATTTCACATAACAGATGTTTACAGATAGTCCACGATAATAACTGAATTAAAATGTAATTTATATATATATATATATATATATAGCTACATTCCTCTATCATTCTTTTATTTTTTCTTTGGACTTGTGGCCATACTTTTTAAAACTTATATGTATGTAATAATGTTTCAAACTGTAAAGTCCACAGTAAAACAAAATTTTACTGAATAATGTTTTATTTAACATGATTTTAAACTTTAAGGACTGCATTACTGTAACCATGATTTTTACTTTTCTAAAAATTCAAATTTTTTTTGGTAACGGACATTATGCCAAAAATGCTGTTGAGTTTAATTTGTATTGAACACCCAGAACATTGCTTTCATGGAGGATGTATGTTAAATGTACAGCACAAACATTACTCAGAGTAGAGTTTCTTTTAATGCCAAATTAAATGTGACATCTTCTCTGACTACGATTTATTTTCAAGTTCTGCCTTCCATTAAAGAATCACCTCACGTTGTTCCAAATGTGCATGTTTATTTTATCTTTACATGGATCTTTTAAACGGACTTAGAATATAGTGCTAGTCATAGACTCTTTTTTTTATGGTAGCTTGACAGATATAGTCAATATCAAGAAAAAATCCATTTGTGTTCAGTGGAGAAAGATAACAGCAGATAGGTTTGGAACAACATGAGGGTGAGGAAATAATGACAGAATTTTCATTCTTGGGTGGACTATTGCTTAAACACCAAAGCAGCTGAATTAAGACAATATAGCTGAGATGAAAATTCCAGTCAGTGTTAGAGATGGGAAGGAAAATGGAGGATAGTCCCTCTGGAGTAACTGAGCAGGAAAACAGAGAGTGAGAGCTTTATACAGTAGGAGCTCTACTGGAAGTTAATTAGAGGCACAGAGACACAGTGGCAGGTTACATCCCAGATGAACAGACAAACTGTTAAAGAGACTGAAAGACAAGAAGAGATCTGTCTACTGACATATTACAGACTGACAGATTATTATAGTGATGCAAGATAGAAGAGAGACTTAGTTCAGCTTTGACAAGAAGGAAAGGCCAAGGATCTTGGCCGGTCGGGCCTGCTTTAGCCCACAGGAGGAGGAGGAAGAGGAGGAGGAGAAGGAAAGGTGCCGTTCGGAGAGAGGAGACGAAAAACAGCAAAGCTGGAGAGAGGAGTAAGGAGGGCGTCCGTCATGCAGAAGGTAAGTTCAACAACCACAACAAGGCATCTGGAGTTACACCTGCCAACCACACGAGAAACAAAGAGAGAGAGAGAGAGAGAGCAATGCAAGAGGAGGCAGAGTAAGTACACAAGAAGGAGACAGAGGTTATAGAGAAAGAGGAACAGAGACAAAATGTTACATTATTAGGGAGACTGAACTTGAAAGTTCTGACAATGAAAGAGACAGAAAAAAAAGAGAAAGAA
Source organism: Cyprinus carpio (assembly GCF_018340385.1). Lineage (NCBI taxonomy): Eukaryota > Metazoa > Chordata > Actinopteri > Cypriniformes > Cyprinidae > Cyprinus > Cyprinus carpio. The sequence goes on along the minus strand of NC_056584.1, from coordinate 8,267,231 downwards.
ATATAGGATGCGTAACACAGAAGATGGGATGGCAAAAAGGACTAAAACTTACTAGAAAAAAAAAAAAAAACACAAAATCCATAACACATGTCACCTGAAACTTAAAAGCTCACACATCTCACATCTCTCTACTCTCAGAATTCCCACAATTGCCACAGTTCTACAAGCAGTAGAGCAAGCTGTCTTCTTCTGTAGTCAGTTTACTCTTCTAGGTCAACTACTGTGATGGTGCACTAACAGTTCTTGCTGAGGAAGTTTAATGTTTAATGTGAGTGAATACTTCCCACAAAAATCAGCAGTTCTAACAATTTTGCAGGAATAAGTTTTAAACCCAGAAACAAGTTTGTGTTTTTGCTCTTACAGTTCCATTGTCCTGAAAGGCATAGTTTACCCAAAAATGAAAATTATATCAATAAATACTCAACCAAATCTAATACCAAACCCACAATCCGACCAACCATAACGAATTAAGATATTTTGATAAAATCCGAGAGCTTTCTGACCCTCTACAGACAGCAACACAACTGAAACATTCGAGGCTCAGAAAGGAAGGACATCGTTAAATAAAGAAAACGTTGAATAAAGCCATTATTTTTGTTTTCTTTGCACACAAAATCGTAAATTTAAGGTTGAACCACTGATGTCACATGAACTATTTTAATGATCTCCTTACTTCCTTTGTGGGCCTTGAATGTTTCAGTTGCCTTGCTGTCTATGGAGGGTCAGAAAGCTCTCGGATTTTATCAAAAATATCTTAATTTGTTTCCCAAAGATGAGCGAAGGTCTTACGGGCTTGGAACGAGATGAGGGTGAGTAATTAATGACAGAATTTTCATTTTGGGGTGAACTAACTCTTGAAGTCAATGGGTATGTTGAATGGGTTTTTGGTTAATTCCCTGAAATGAGGTCTGTGGTCAACACAAGCTCAATATATTTTCACATTTTACTGTATGACATAAAATGCATCAATAATACCCCATTTGTGATGTTTAAGGTGTCTTGAAAAAGATGGTTGCTAAAAAGTGGTGAAATAAGACTACAGAGATTGTCTGGCACATTAAACATCATGACGCTGAACAAGTAAACTCATCCACTCAATAGTCTGCTTTTACAGCCTCCGTGTTTATAGTTGCACCCCTGCAAGCAATTCTAGCACAACTTTACAACTTGTAGATTGTAAATAAAGATATAAAGAGTAGTCAGAAGCTTAGTGATGGTGATGTTAAAGCTGTATGACCATTGTCTAGTCCATTTATAACCTAACTATAGTTTTTAATTCTGGCAATATCATTTTAAGCTTCAAAATTCATAAAAGTTGTGTTTATTTGTCAAGATTATCTTAAATAAAAAGTGAAAGAAATTGTAAACTTTTGTTGGTCACAGATCTTATTTTGTTCAACAATCAGAAGTGAATGGGAATTTTATTCCAACAAAGTCGAATTAACCAGATAAATTATGTGCCCAGCTGATTTATGTGCCTTTGAGGATGATACTGAACTATATTTGCCAGGTTTTTGGCATCTGCCTTCATTCAAGGCATCAGAAAATTTGCTGCATTTGTGTATGCATTTACATATACTATGTTATTAAGTCAGAAATGAGCTCATCCTGAATATACTCCTCAGAAGAACCAATGCTAGACTTAATAATCAAAGGCACAAACAAAGCAACCGAAAGCTGGAAAAAACAAAGACCAAAAAGAGAAAACAAATCTTGTGCTGCCATGATCACACATGGGATCATGTGCTTGCTTTGAGGAAAATGGACAGCCGGAATAAATTCAGCATAGTAGTTTTATTTAGAGGCCAAAGCTACAGGCTGTTTTGCATGAGCCCATTCCATCAACCTTGGGCATGGTCTAAAAATGGCACACTATCAACCCTGAGGACCCATTGATTTGTGCAAGCTGATACATTATGGACCTCAGATTTGATTGGGAGAGGGATATGAATAGATGAGGACAATAGCATGAAAACTGGCAGGCAAGAGGTAGAAAGCAAGAGGAGATTTTAAGTGTGCAAACAAACACGCATTCACAAATAGGATTAGAGCAGGCATTCAATGAGACAAATCAGAAAAAAACCACACACCAGGAGTACAGAACACACAGCCCACGCCAACATGTGAGTGACCCCAACATGTACGTCATTGTGAGATTTGCTGATTACATGCTATGTGTATAAACAAATGCATGTTTGCAAAAGATTTACAGTCTTAACAGTACAGTATATAGTGTAGTCCTGAGCCATATGTGTGTGAGAGAAAGAAACAAGGACATGTAAACAAGAAAGATAGAAAAGGCAAATTCAGGTTACTGAGGTCACAGCCAAACCAGCTTGATGGGAGCCTCCCACAATCTGAGTTGGGGTGGGATCTCGCCGGGGGGATGCTGATAGGTTGTCTTGGCACTATGGTTACTGTTGCTATGGCAGCATGAAAGTTGTGACTCAGAATTGCAGAGAGACTACAGCAGAGGTGTGATGGTCAAAACAGCAGCTACAAAACACTTGCCTTACAAATGAACTAATCTAATGAACAGCTACAAAGAAAAAGTTGATGAATGAATTCTGTTTAGATTTACGAGGAGTCCCATCATTCAGTGTTCATTAAACTTGTGGAATATTTTTAAACAATTGAATGTATTTGGCACAAAATTAATTGTTAATATTACGGTGCGTACAAAAAGACAGCACCTGCATGTATTTCAATAATGCTGAGCAATTCTTTTTAATAAACTGCAGGTCATTTAATTTTTTACTCTCTAAAGACGTTTTTCATATACACATATTTCATATAAATACAATCAACTTATGTAAATGAAAAATGATCAAACATTGATACTTTTGAATACAGAAAGTGTTTATAAATAAAACTTCCACTTGAAAGCTTGGACACACCTCTCATAATAATAATAATAAAACAAAATGATAATTAATAACAGAATGTATTAAATGCAACAATATTAAAAACATAATAATTTAATTATTATTGCTACTATTATATATAATAACATTATAATAAACATCAAAGTACATCTGAAGAATCTCTTTACAAAATTAACTTTAAATCAAAAGATTTTCAAATCAAACAAATTCAGTCAAGTGTCTCTAAATGTTTAACTGGTAGCGTATTACATATAAATGAATATGTATAAAATATACTCTATGTACTAAATATAACAGTATGTACAATACAATCTCAACGGTGAATGGATGTAAGTTAATTCAGAGTTGAAAGGGTTAATAGGGTTTCGAGTCAGGCCACTATTAAGCTCTACAAGCAAACAGATCAGACACTCAATCAGCATGAGGACTAGGACTGCAACAATGTATGGAGTCACCAATATAAAGAGTAACTCCTCTAATCCAGCACTATTTGACCCGAGAAACGCTGGCCTGGTTAAGGGCCTGTCCACATGCCTTTAATACTGCTGGTCTGTGAGAACAACAGTACTAAACTGACTTTGGTTACAATTTTGATACTAACCCCCGTACAACCCACTGTTACCAATCAATAGTCCTCTAATCAAATGAGACAATATAATTAGCTGCATCTAATTACAGGTTTGATCTGCTCCCAGTGATTCATGTTCCTGTTTTAAGTGAAGCATTTGATCAATGCACTGGCACAGATACGAATGCATTATTCTTCATGTAATCTAATTCTGGATGTGAGGTGGGGTGGATATATTCAGAGGCCCATGAGGGGCTTCATTGTGTCTTGTCTGGTCAGAATTACAAGCGGCCCTAAGTTACTATCCTTTCACTGTATATGTCTGCCTGCCAGGACTCTGAGACTTATGGGGCTTTATAGTGTGTGGGGGGCTGGGCGGTGTGTACTGTACTTACCCCGTTCCACTCCACGCTCATACTCACTTCCTCTCCTCCGTCAGGGCCGCTTTCGTACTTCACCGTGTCAGAGTTCAGGCTCTCACGACTCCTCTGCTTCTCTCTTACTTCAGGGTCTCCCAGCACCTCTGCTACACGCTGCTTATGTGCCGTGTCCAGACCCTGCAGGAAGAGAGACAAGACAACACACTGAAAATTAACAAATATGATCTAAACTAAATCTTTTTTCAACAACCAACAACCTATATATCTAATTACATATTTATAGAAAATGTCACAATATACTCTCTTTTTTTAAGCTCACCACGCATCTGTTTTATAGAAAGGCATTTTGAACATTTAGAATAAAGTAACATATTTTACACATTTTATTTTATAATAAACAAATAAATAAGAATAAATAATCAGTAAAATTAAAATACTATATTGCTGGACAAAAGTTTGGAATAACTAATATATAATTATTATTATTGTTATTAAAAAAAAATACTTTTATTTAGCAAGGATGGGTTAAATTGATCAAAAGTGGCAGTAAAGAGCTTTATAATGTTACAAAAATATATATATATATAAAAAAATGCTGTTCATTGAACTTTCTATCCTGACACAGTAATAGGAACCATTACTAATAATTGAGCACAAATAATAATTAATAATAACTACTGTTGCCATCATAGGATCATCGTAAATGATATTTTTAAACATTCAAATTTAAAAAAGTTATTTTAAAATTACTATTTTTACTGTATTTTTGATTAAATAAAAGCCTTGATGAGCACAAGAGACTTTTCTGGTCGAAAGTGTGATAATTACAATTCGTTTTGGCATTGACCAAACCCATTTCTATCATGAACCCTCCCAGAAGACTCTCATTAGGGAAAGACTGCTAAACATAATTGCAGCCAAATCAGCTTTAACTGTAATAGCATTACAGAAATCTTTAAACAACTGGCTACATGCCTAGATAAACCTTTATGAGGCCTTAATAAAAACCTATTGAATCCTGAGTGACAGATTTCAATTCATAGTTGACCCATTTATATCTGACTAACAGAGCATACACACACACACACACACAGACCTGTTTTCTAGAGCGCAGAGCCGCCTCCTCCAGAGTCTCTGCAGCCTCAAACTTGCCCTGTCTCCTGTAGAGAGCTCCGAGATTCTTCAGTGTGGTCGTGACAGTCGGGCTGCAGGCGGTAAAGATCAGACAGGAAAACACTTCATTGTGATGCTGCAGCGGTAACACTGCACAAACAAATGTGTATGTTTGCATCAATGTATGCAGCAGATGAGGAAATATCTGACCTGTCTACTTTACAGGCCTTGTGCCAGCCACCATACTCTCCAAACGGAGAACCATCCTTCTGCTTGCCCTGAAACAAAGAAAGCACTTAACGCGAAATCTCAGAAACACTGAAAGCACCATCTGGACAATGCAATACTCCTCATGTGACCCTTGACCTGTCCTCACCTTGCTCTGTTCTTCTCTCTCCTCTGCATGCATCCAGATGGGTTTATTTTCATCTGCAGGGGGAAACCAAGGACATAAAAACAGCATCAGTTCAAGCCCAAACACACACACACACACACACACACACACACACAGACACAGAGCCATTAAGTTCAGTATAATGAGTGACGGTGTTCTAGTGCCGGAGGTGATCAGTGAGTTCACTGACAGACACAGTGGGAGCTTTTAGCTTACAACTGAGCTCTCTGTTAGAGCTTCACAACTGATCAACATCTTTACCTGTCAATAAATGTGTGTGTGTGTGTGTGTGTGTGTCTTTTGAGTGATGACACAAATTCAAAATGATTAGTCAGTTTTAAAGACTCACTGAAACTATGGACAATAGCTTGAAATGACTCAAGGAAATGAATGGCACTTGCCAACAGATACAGACAGAGACAATATTAAAACATGTTATTAAACTATATTAAACCATTTCTGGCTGAGCTCTCTCAAGCGATCTCGTGATAACAAAATTAATCTAATAAAGCAATCTTTAGGAAACAACGGCCAGATATAGCCATTTTCACAATGATGATTAACTTTACATTACCAGCACCATCATTACACATTTAAAATGAATAAAATCATATCCCCCAGCTCTATGGAGCATGTTAAGCTTCATTATGAATTGTGTGTTAATTCCAGTGTGCTTAGCTGAGCTGCTGCTGACAGCATAAGAAAGCATTAGAAAGTATGTGAGCTGTAGTTTTGAGCAGAATGTTATAGAGCAAATTTAAGTACCCTATAGAGAACAACATAAAAGATATTCTGAAAATGCTCGGATCAGGAATAAATGCACACGTACCGTCTACAGAGCCAAACTCTCTCTCATGGGCTCTGGTGAGGATCTCTTTATACAGAGTCTCCGCCTGCTTAAACTTCCCCTGCTTCAGATAGCATGAAGCCTGAGAAAGAGAACAAATGGATCATTAAGAAGGATGGACTTGAATATTGTTACTAGATAACAACAATCACATGTTCCAGATTTCACTCGAGTATGCATGTATCATTGATTACATTATGTGCAGAAAAAAAGTTGACAGATCTATACACTAAAATAAATGCACCTAATTAATTAGAAACAAACCAGTGCTTGTACTTGATTGCAGTTGGTGTTAATTTGATCAACAACTGTCTGATGACTATCAGTGGCTGATATATTGACACATCTAATCATAACTGGCAGAAACCCTAAACCTCATTCTGAGTATTTACTCTAAAAGCTTCTTCCATTATACTAAAAGCTGAATGATCCATATCTGATATGTAAAATCTGCTAAGATGACAGAAATCCTGCAGCAAATAACACCGCAGGGCTCCACACCATATGGATACAGTTCTTAAATTTAAACAAAAGCTGACAGAGTCAGATCATCATTTCAATATGAACATGCGGTATTGTAATGGGATATTTGTTCGCTAAGTTAATCTATTATTTAGCTCTGACAGTCTGCAGGAGGTTTTGTTTTCTCGAAACAAACTCAAAATTATATCCACAAATGGAAGTCTGCATGTTTAAATGAATGTCTGGAGTGTGTTTGTACCAGGTTGTTTTTGGTCTTGGCCACATTGGGGTCGTCGGGGCCCAGTTTGGTCTGGTAGATCTCCAGGGCCCTCTGGTAGTAGTACTCCACCTCTTCATACTTGCCCTGGTTCTGACACAGCAAGGCCAGATTATTCAGCTGCTTGGCAACATCAGGGTGGTCCTTTCCCAGCACCTGACAAACAAAAATAAACACACACACACCAGGTTATTCAGCTGCTTGAGACATTAGCAGTCTTACACTGATTGTAGCAGTTTACACCCACACCAGGTTATTTGTCTGTTTGGAGAGGTTAGGTCTATTACTTGAAATAGCCATCCACACAGAACAAGTTTTTGCATTCCACTCTGCTGCTTTTCCATTGTTTTTCTATGCAAACATGCACTAGACAGATGTGTCTGACCACATCTTTTGTAGGGTCTTGCACGATACAGCATTCTAAAAAGTGGCACATTTTCAGAAAGCTGTCATGCGCAAGATGCTGCAAGCAAAATGTTTTTCAACCTTTTCAAAAAAAAATGCATGTCTAGACCTTGCGTTTTTTTTTTTCATCTCACTGCCTTGCGTCTCAGGTTTTTGCATTTCATGCATTGTTATTCTATGTAAATATGTACTAGATTTGACTGCTGTACTTGCGTCTCGCATCTTTTGCAGCACCTTGTGCATGACATGGTGTTTTAAAGATGAAATGCTGAATTGCATTTTTGCATTCACCTGCGCTGCTTTTCTGTAGTTTTTCTATGTAAAAATGAGATAAATGGATGTGTTTGATCATTGCATTTGTGTCTCACGTCTTTTGCAATGTCTTGCGCATGACATCATTCTAAAATAGTGGTGCTCAAGTTAAAAGTAGTTCAAATTTTAAAAACAGATCTCTAGCCCTTTCATTTTTTTAATTTTTTCATTACTTGCTCCTCACTTTTCTTTCTTTTTTTAAAGCAAAACGCATTCTGTATAAATGGCCCCTGACTCTGCTAACTGAACAGATTTATTTTTTTGTTTTAGCAAAAGCAGCATTTACGTTACTATTGTTGTTAGATTTTAATAGTGATCTGAAATATATATGAAATAAAATGACTCATGAATTCATTCCTATGCTGTCTCTCTCTGTCTGTAACAGACAGGCCTTGAGGGTGCTTTTACTGATCGACTGCAGTGAGCATCTCTTTTTGTCTCTCCCTCTCTGTGGGTGTCCAGGCGCCTATTGAGATGTTCACAGGCAGGGGCTCTGTGACTGTCTGCTTACTAGGGCTGTGATTCAGTGATTGTGATTGCTGAAGTTGAATGAAAACTACTTTCAACAACATCATCACTATTCTTTACATAAATTATCATTATTCGTTTCAGAAAGAATACACAAGGGCTGGTCAGTGTTACAGTAATCCTACCATGGTTCCTAAAAGACTTTTATAACAATGTGTCATCAGCAATATTATAAAGAAAAATGTTCAATATATAACATATTATAAAACAAATTGCTCTGTCTCTCAATTCTATTTGAAATAATTGTGTTCCAAAGTAGCTGTAAAATGTAAAACTCATGTGACTGTGCGCAGATAAGATGCTTCTTTTTTAACAACACACAAGTCTTATAATGTGAAGATTTTTTTTTTTTTTTAGGTGATGCAAACACATATTCCAAATAAATATACAGAATAATAAAAAGAGATAGAGTGTGTGGCGCAGATAAAGTATTACCATATGATTATTTAATACACAATATACCACATTTAATATATATAATACCACTTATAATTCCTATATCGTGATGTGTATATATATATATATATATATATATATATTTTTGTTAAAAGACACTATCATACCAAGTTTGGGATCGGAAAAATATTCAATTATTCTCAAAAAAACTCCATCAATCCCAACAAACCTAAAACTATTCTTAAAAGCATAAAACATTTTTTAAAAGTTGATTAAAAATACAGTAAAAAACAGTAATATTCTGAAATATTATTAAATTTTTATATATACTTTCTATTTGAATATATTTATTTTAACATGTAACTGATACCTGTGATGCAAAGCTGAATTTTCAGTATCATTACTCCAGTCTTCAGTGTCACATAATATACAACACCCATCACAGCTTAATATTTTTGTTAAAAGCATGAAGCATTTTTTTCAGGATTCTTTCATGAACAGAAAGTTCAAGAGAGTAGCATTTATTTGAAATAAAACTTTAATGCATCCTTGCTAAATTTAAGTATTAATTTCTTTAAAAACAAACAAATAAACAAATCTTACTGACTCCAAACATTTGAAAGGTAGTGTACATTATTGTAAATACTGCCCAAGAAAGGATAATGTGAAATGTCTGCAAAAGTGAAGCAATGAGAGTTTGGATTCAGCAGGTTGTCTAAGCTCTGGTGTGAGACGCAGCACTCGGAGTAAGACTCTCAAGACTTCCAGCAAGAGCTTTATCACACAGGCTTAGAAGAAAACTCTCCATAAAGAGATCGAAATAAATCTGTGACACAGCGTGTCTAAGCACACCATCCTCATCTGCACCGAGGCAGTGCGGCTGCTGCAGGTGTGCTGTTCTGCAATGTGCTATTTTTGGATAGAAAAAAAAAATTTAACAGAGTACTGTGGAAGAGGAAGATCGCAATAAAACTCCAAGAAACAGAAAATAGTCTTAAATAGTAAATTGAAATAGTAAGTCCTTCTCAAGAGGTCCAATGGAAAAATATGAATGTCCTATTTTGGAAGGATAGGTGTCAGTCTTCCTGAGCTCTACAAACACATCTTGAAAAAGAGGCTTGTGGGTAATTTCAGGTGTTTTAAGTTCACAAAAAATTGTAAATGCATTCAATGCAGAATAGTAATAACCCCTAAGAAAATAAATAGGGTTTCTTCAGCTTCATTGCTTATAGCTCAGAACATAAACGTTTTTAAAATGTTTCGAGACTCTTTTCACAAAACTAAAATAAGTCAGAGCTTCTGAAGTTCGATGCCTTGTTCTTTAGTCTTTTAATGAAAGGAATGAAACGTAGAGAGAGAGAAAGTCAATGTACAGAACTCAGAATATGAGTTCTGCTTTGTAAAAGTGATTGGAAAAAAAGGCTAACGTTATTATAAAGACATGCGCATGATTTCATCAGGATGACCTCCCACTCACCTGCTCTCTGATCTCCAGTGCCCTTTTACACAGAGGCTCTGCTTCCTTGTACTTCCCTCGTTTGCCATAAAGAACGGCCAGGTTGTTCAATGTGGCAGCCACCTGCATATGCAGGAAAACAAGAATATATATTTATATACATAGATATATTTCAATCATACAGCTACAAAAGTCAAATAATCAAAATCAAAAGATCAATCAAACAATCAAAAGAACAAATCAACAATTGTGAATTGGTGCAATTATTTATATGCAAGCGGTCATTTCATCTTACTGAAAATAATTACTTTCTGGAAATCTGATCAAGGTGAAATGTTCCCATTGTGGGGTGCTTAGCACGCACACACACACAAACACCCTGTGCTGTGTTACAGATGTGTTCTGATCAAACTTTGATTTAGATACCTCAGTGCATGTGAGACACATACCTGTGTGACAGGCGGAAAGAGTGAGAAAAAGTAAAGATAAACAGTAGGGCTGGGCGATATATAGCGAATACTTAGTCTTTTAATGATATATTCATAATACTATATATATGTATTTATTCTGGTGTCAAAAAGGGTGATTTCTTCAATCAGCAGAGCCATCATTTGATCAAATAACAATTTTTCATGCAAGTACTAAAAAAAGTAAAAAAAAGTAAATCATCCAGGCATGCCCCCCCCCCCCCAATTTTTCAACAAATGCACACAATAAAAATTTATATTTAAACATTTTCATTTACATTCACCAGAATAACAGTACACATTAATAATACATCTACCGACTTTTTTTTTTAATAATCAAAATATTATATATAAAGACTTTTGTGTGGTGATGCAAACAAATAATGAAGAGCAAATTTTATATCTGGAGGATTGTGATACCTGTTTGAAAAGTGCATTAAAATCATTATGAAATTCACATGTTGCTCAATTTCATATCGTCCAAAAATCATCATAAATAAATTTTGTGAGAAATCAATATATCATCCAGCTTTAAGAAACAGCCAGGAAGAAGATAGAGAACGAAACAGAAGACGGATCTATAAGAGGTGTTAAAGTATCTAACCTCTGCAGAGAATTGTGGGACGCTGGTCCTGATGAGAGGGCAAGACATAAGCTTCACATCACAAACTCAATAAACCTCAAGCAGCCTGTGCTGCTTATTTCAATACACACACAATATGCTCACACACACAGCAGAGACAAGCTGTTTACACGGTTTTTTCCTGTAATGTGGAGAGCACACCGAGCCAGACACACTGACGAGTGTAGGACGGGTTCTTACCGCAGGGTGGTCTCTGCCCAGGGTCTTCTCTCTGATGGCCAGTGCATCATTAAGGAGGTTTGCTGCCTCTTTGTATTTATTCTGATCTCTGAAGAGCAGAAAACACATTCAAATCAATCTACTGCAATTCGTTGAGCAACAAAGGGCTGTTGCTAAGGTCTTTCAGAAAAAAAGCTGTTTCCATGGCGACAGGGTGATGGCACAACAGCCTAACGTCCCAAATGCTTTGCAAACCGGATATTACCATAGTTTACAACAAAAGCTATAGATGATGAGGTGTTAGTCACATGCTTAAAACTATACAGTAAAGTCAGCTGTAAACAAGTATATATTACAAAGCTGAAGTGTTCTGCTGACCTGTAGACGAGGGCGAGAATGTTGAGCATTGTGGCTACATCAGGATGATCGTGTCCAGATGTTTTCTCCAGATCTTCCAGAGCCTGTTTGCAGAGAGGAACGGCCACCTCATACCGGCCCTGCGAGGCGTACTGGATCACCAGATTGTGGAGGGTCCTGAGACGAGCGGGGATCTCGTAACCGCCCTGCTGCGCTGCTGCGGCTGCACTGCTGTGAGGAGGCTGGACTGAAGGGGAAAATCTCACAAAACATTGAAAAAAACCTAGCACCAATAACAAAACAACCTCCAAACTAGACAGTATTTGTACTATTGGCCCAACCCTAGTTCCAATACCTAGTGAGCTGCCTACCTAGACAGTATTTGTAGGCATGACGGACCCAAAACAAATGGTGTTCCACACAGTAGAGGCAGCAATATGATATGATGAGGCTTCGAAGGTGCATCGCTTTAGTATTTGTGGTATATATTTGTGCCCAGAATAGATTATAAAATAAACAAAATAATTTTCAATACACATTCAAGATACAACCAAACTAAACAAAATGCTGTTAATGCAGGGTGTTTCAAATCAATTCAAGACTTTTCAAGTTTTATTTCAGATCCTGCCAATGTAGACAGCAGCAAACATTTAACTTTTTCTGGAATAAAGTCTGTGTGTTTGAGTTAAGATGGTCAATTAGCAAAAGTCAACAAGTAGTTTCTTTCTAAGCACTTCTTACTAATACTGTCACTTATGTGCACAAGATCTAAAAGCATGTATTGCAAGCATGTGAACTTGCCTCAGACTTAAAAGACGAAAGCAAACTTCAAATTAGCCAACTCAAATAAACTAAAAATTATTAAAAACATGGCAAAATGACAGTGAAAGGATTACATTGGCAGCACTTCAGGAATGAGAAGAAGAGATTAATGCGATCTTTCTTAGAGCAGATTAATTTCAGCCTCTTTGAAAACGCCTGCTGGAGATGATTTACTGCAGGGAGGCATCACTGAGAGAGAAACAGCCGTCTGGCATTCATGTGTCAGAATGAGGGCTAATCTGAGCACGCTCAGGACTCGGCAGTGTCAGCCTGCGACAAATGATGCCACAAACTCCCGTGCACTGGAGCGCTCTCTGTCACAACACGAGCAGCGCTGCCCTTTGATCCTGCTCCACAGTCAGTGAGCCAATTATCAGGCAGGAGAACAGACAGTGTTCAATCAGAAAATAAGTAAAGAGAACAAATCTACTTACCCCCATTCCAATCATCAAACTGCTCATGTCCAGTGTTTAGTCAGGTCAGAGGTCCAGAGATGAAAGCTACTTACTGCCAGGGCCCGGCTCATCCTGCTCATCTGGGAAAAGATCATCCAGTGTCTCCCGACTGGAATCAGAGTCCTTATCATCCTGATGAGAGTGAGGAGGAAAAAGGTGGAGAGAAGCACAGAGTAAGACTTCAGAAAAAAAGACAGACAGAGATAAAGGCTCTATGATAAATGTCAGAAGGGAAAATAAGATCGAGTCTCACTGATGGACTGAGGTCCTGGTCATATTTCTTGAGCTGGTTCATGAACTCCAGATGTTTCTTCTCCTCCTCCAGCTGGGCCACGCTCTGCTCACTCTTCTGCAGCCGCTGCTGGGTTCCTGCCAGCTCGTCTCTCAGCCACTGGTTCTCCTGACACAGCCTCCGCACCTGGAGGACAGGAAAAGCAGCCTCAGGGCATTTTCACACTAGAGCTTTTAGACTAATTTGTGGAAGTAAACAGCAACAGTGACAGCCCACTTTTTCAGCAGCCCCACTTCAGGAAATATTTTCCCCTTTATTTTACCTACCCATAGTCATTAAAAGAAAAATCCTCAATAAATCCATAAACCAAGAACATTATCTTACATTTCTAATCTTTAATGAGAGACATGCATGAAGGAAAAACTATTATATACAATAATTATATATTATTGTACACTGTAAAAAAAAAAAGTTTGTAAAAAAAAATAGTAAAAATGCTTTAGTAATTGGTGAACTGTAAGTTAACTTCCCATATACAGTGAAAACTTACATTTTAAGTAATTTTACTGTAAAATACTGTCAACTGTATTTTTTACCGTAAATTTAACAGAATACTTGTTTACGGTGTATGATATTTCTTGGTAATTGTCAGTAATTTATTAACTAGCCAAGAATTTGATTAACAATGTGATTTTAATTAATTTTTTTAAAAACTGACTTGTTCACACAACTTGGAGCCAAATAATACAATGTGAAATACAATGTGAAAATATATTAAATTATAGCAGGGGGGTGGAATCGAATTTGAGGTTGGATCTTGCAATCAAACCAAACCTGTGTGCCTGTACGCCACTGAACCCAAGAGCACAGTTTAATTTGTGATGTGGTGCAGTACCTGTGCTCGAAGCTTCTGTTTCTCTGCCTCCACTGCACTCAGATGCCCTGACAGAGCCATCATCACCTGCACCGATCGATAAGAGAAAGAGAGAGAGCAGACATGGTGTTACTACGGTTACCAGCATATTTATTCAAAAAAACAATCCCCATTTCATCTAGTGCCCTATGAATTCTGTTTTATTTTTTCCTAAATTAAGTTTTTTTTTTTACTTTTTTGTTCCATTTTGATTTTTCTGGATTCAGATTTTTCTCGACTCCTTTTTAATAGTTAAATTAAAATTTATTAATCAAAAAGCATCTAATTAAAATCATGAATCTTATACATTTTCACATCAGTTTATTAAAAGTTTAACAAAAATTACATGTTTAGGGCCCTATGAAATGTTTTGTTGTTTTCTCACTATATTTTTCTTTGTTACCAAATTCTGTGTTTTAGCATGTCTAATTATTCGAATGCATAAAACAACTTAATTTATTCATTTCTTTCTTAAAGTAGCCTTATGATTTTTTTTCCCTCAGAAATTCTGTGTTGTGTATTTAAATTTTTCTGGTTATCAAATGAAGGCTTAAAATGTTTATTTCATTTATTTTTTAATTATTGAAAATTGAGCAAACTTTATTTTTTGGCAAACAAAAGGGGATTTAATTTTAAAATTAAAACAAGGGAGAAATGTTGTGTGATTATTCCTTAAAAAATAATGTTTGCTTCATTTTAGTAGTAGTACTAGGCTATGTACATTCTACTGAAAAATAGTAATAGGCACAATATTTTCAAATCAAACCGAACTTTTATTTTGACAGGTTGCCGTGAATACCTTTACAGTTCTGTGTATGTGATATGACGCTAGTTTTACTCAAATCAAACGCATGCTCATGAAGTGACTCTCAGAGCAGTTCTGGAGATGCTGTGTGTAGTAAATGAAACCGCACGTCTGCGCCATTCATTAACAGAGATACGCAGAACATGCAGGATTCATATTTAAATTTACAGATACTAGTCCATATCGCGATTTAAGTGTAATGACCTACTTTTGATTAATTTGTTCAAAATTTGACAAATTCCGTGACATTCTGTGTTAAACTGTAAATTCCGTTTTTATGACTGGATTCCATCTGCGTTTTCCGCATTGCGGAAATCATAGGGCCCTAATTATCCCACTTTGGAAGCATTTCCACACTGCACCTGTGCTTCACTAAGGCCCAGCTCCAGCATCTCCATAGAGCGCTGGATCATGGCTGTCTTCTCATCAACAGCACGACCCTCCTGGCTCTGTTTGAGGCATCGCAAGGTCCCCATCAGCCCCTCCAGGATGGCTTGATGTTCTGCACGGAGCGCCTCCAGCCCCTGCATGACCTCCCGTGTCCGACATAGCAGCTCATCTTGGGACAGCTTCTCTCCGAGGTCCCCCTGCTCATCCGTCTCCTTCACACACACCACGCTCGACATGTCCTCACGCATCCTACAGAGAGATACACAACATAAGAATGAGAACAGAAGTCTGGGAACTTCTCCTGTTAAGATGAGTGTGTTTGTATAAATGATCAGACATGAAAAGACAGTGAAGGCGATTAAATGAGAGTCGTCTCTTCTTTGTTCTTGTCCTTGCTCTAGAAACCCTTAATGAATAACTTGAGTCACTGTAAATGTGAGGTGGCAAAGAAAACTTTCCAACATGTCTAGGAAAAAGAATGAATTCACAACCAACTCCCAAAAAACACCATGGGAACTGGACCCAGAATGCACTGTAGAAGTTATATGGGGCAACTGAACCAAACATCTCCTCAAACTGAGTTTTATTTGCTTTTAATTCAGATTTGGCTTCTCTCACTGAGCCAAACATCCACATTGCCTTCAGGAACTTATATAACAGGACTAGGAACCGAATGGGCTTGCATGTAGTAAATATGCTTAGCCCACTTGCGACGCTTTAAAAAATTAGTTTCACTTAACAATATTCAAGTTGAGGCAATGGACATCAGCTAGATCAAGATGTTAGCTCAGATTTAACCAAATTAGTTGAGATGGACTACTTAGATAATCAGATTTTTCCGAGAGTGGTGCTTGCATGGGCAAAACACTCGGATACAATGCTATGGTGCTCTAGATGGCTGCCAGGGCATTACTATGTGGTTGCTAAGACATTTTTAGCATGTGCTATGTGGCTATTAAGGTGTATTGTGTGGTTTTTAGATGGTTGCTTACTGATCCAACATTAGTCTCTATGATATTCTGGTCTCTAGATACCTAGGCTCAGTTCTCTTCCTCATTGAACATCTATGGGATTTCAGCTTGTTTTAAAGCCTTTACTTGTGTATATTAAGCCCAAAGTATACTTCAGTTTTGATGTGAATGCTTAGCGAATGCAAGTAGAGTGGAATATGGAAAATAAGTGTGTTCTGCACAGATGGAGCCCCCGTCGGTAGATTTTCGACTGATTGCACATGTTGAATTGGTGGCAGAGCCCTGCTACAGATTCGTGTGTGCAAGGTATTATATTTGTCAAAAATTAAAAAAAAAAAAAAAAAATCAAATTGACTTATTGAACAAGACTGTTCTTGCTCTACGGATTTATTCTTCTGAGAGCCATAAACGCCATATGTGTGTGGGGTAAAACCATGAATCAAAATGTGAAGTGAACAACGCTTCCCATTTTTGGCACACATTGTCTTCCTGATTGGTTATCTATCTCAAGTAGTAAACTGCCATTAATCCTCATGTTGATTAAATAAATGCTCCACGATTCGAAGCCAAATAATACAATGTAAAAATCAATCAATAAAGAAAAAAGATATAAAAAAAAATAAAAATTTTACACTCCACAAATAAAACCAAATCTGTGTGCCTAGGTTACCAAGTCAAGAGGGCGCACATATTTGCTTTGTTTTGGGTCCACCTTTCAGTTTGAATGACAAATACAGACTAGTGCCACCTTCAGGTATGGAGAGTTATTTCCACTCACACAGGTGCTGAACACACATGCTAGTTGGCCGTCTTTGAGGTGTACTCAAGTGCAACATTTCCACCCCAAGTGTAGGGGACTTGATGTAACACCACAATAGGCTTCTACTGCTGCTAGCTCTTTGATGTCGGTTAAATGTGTCTGGGCCTTTTTTATCATCCACCAGGTGAAATCATAAGTGTTATCTCGAAGGAAAATAAGAGCGGACCACATAATTTGAGGGATCCTTTAAGTTCGTAGCACAAACAGTGTCATATGAGTTACACACCAACGTTTAATACTTACTGTGAAGTATTAATCACTAATCATAAGTATTAGCTAGTAGCTTGCTTTAGCAAACACAACGAACATGGAATTCAAAACTAAAAATAAGACAAAAAGTAAGTTCGCTCTGAGGTGCAACAACAACGCAAAACTTCAAGAATTTGAGAGGCTCCTCACTCTTCCTAGCCTGACACAGGGACACAAAGCAGCTGTCATGGTTTTTGCCAAGACACTACTCACCTGGTAAGGCAGATCACGGTTGCTAAGGCAGTGGGTGAGGCACGTTAGCGCAAGCGTACTGGGAAAACCCAAAGAGAAAGAAGAGAGAACCTGAGATTGCTGCCCTTTCAAACTCAATACATCTAGACTACAGCGAAGATGTTGGGAAAACCCATTCATTAGAAATTAACACATCTCCTCAGCTTTCTTTTCTCTTGTGAAAACAACCGCACAGTCTCCTCCCTACAATGCTGATGTAAAGAAGAGGTGGGTCTATGTGCTGCTCCTGAGCTTCGGGCCTGTGCTGTATTCCTGTGGGACAGGAAATGGGAAGCGAGACGGCAGAGATTCATGTGACCCATAAAGCAGCTCGTCATCTTGCATGTGACAACCACTGAGCAAGAACACCATTGCATGATGGGAATCAAAGTACTGATTAATGCGGCACAAACTGTTCAGAACATAATTTCCATAGCTCTTTTCCAACAGGGACCAACCACTAGAGTCTCTCATTTAATCTAGAACCCCCAATAATGTTAGATATTCTTGTTAACAATATATGTGACCCTGGACCACAAAACCAGTCTTAAATCTCTGGGGTACATTTTTAGCAACATTAAAAAAAAAAACATTGTATGTTATATATTGTATATATATATATATATATATATATATATATATATATATATATATTATATATATATATATATATATATATATATTTATTTTTCTCTTATGCCAAAAATCATTAGGATATTAAGTAAACATCATGTTCCATGAAGATATCTTGTAAATTTTCTGCCATAAATATTTCAAAACCTAATTTTTGATTAGTAATATGCATTGCTAAGAACTTCATTTGGACAACTTTTTTTCTCAGTATTTTGATTTTTTGTACCCTCAGATTCCAGATTTTCAAATAGTAGTATCTCAACCAAATATTGTCCTATCTTAACAAACCATACATCAAATGAAAGCTTATTTATTTAGAGTTCAGATGATATATAAATCTAAATTTCGAGAAACTGATCCTTATTACTGGTTTTGTGGTCCATGTTCACATATATTAATTTCCTTAAGAATATTAACAAACATCATTACATATGGTTATTATGAATATATATTAGAATGCAAGAGCATTTATTTTGTAAAATAGAAAAATAATCGTTAATTTAAGTCAATAAATCGATAATCATTTTCATTTTTGGTTGATAACCAATAAACTGCAGATATTAAAATGGTAAATTATTTGTCTAAATAAATTAAGAATAAAATACTAAAAACTAAAATCTATTACAAGTGACTTCATATATACGTATGAAAAATGTATATTCATTTTGAGACTTGCTAAAGATTGTTTAAGTGTTGTTAATAAAATCATTAGTGTATTTAAAGATTGTGATTGTTAGTATTAGATGATGGCAAATGTAATCTAAATGTAAAAAAAGAGGAAATGAGAATGTTCAATTAAACATGCAATTAACCAATGCTAATAACTAAAAATTTAAAAAATCCTCAAATACTGGCAGATATAACTGATATGATCTCTACTTTTAAGAGTAAAAAATAAAATGTAAATAAATAAAGATAAACACTTAAACTTATTAAACCAACTTTTAGTTGCGTTTATGCAACCTATCATGAAAACTGACTCATTAAGTTACAGTTTACATGCAGAAATTGATAAAATAACACTCTCCTTGTCTTGTTCCTATTCTGCATAATGATGATTTGTGTTTTCAGATGAATTAAAGAACAAAGGTATTGGGGGACAGAGAAAGGGCAAAGGAAAGGTGAGCAAAAGCACGGCAGGGATGGGGATGCAGATTTCATGCTTCTGTTTGAAGTGTAAATGTGTGTTTCTGTGCTTTGTGCTGGGGTTATGCAATCCCGGTTCTTCAAAGTACAAGAAATACACTAAATAGGTAACAGATTATCTAACCAGCTTTAAGTAATAATAAGGGGCACATAGAGGACACAAGTGGAGTGACAAAGTTGATGAGAGGAAAAGGAGGCAGAGATTCCAGAAGTTCCTCTTGCTTCTATATCCAAAATCCAAGGAAGTAAAAACACATTTGCAGCTGTTGTAGCTTCAGGGAAAAATCAAGTTTGTTTTTGAAGTGTGCACTATATAAGCACACATACCAGGTGTATTAATTAGAACAGTTTTAATTGGTATTAGCTACAGCCCCATCCGTTCAAGTACCTTTTTATCAACACCTTAACAGAAACGTGTTCCTTTTAAATCATATTATACTGGATGCCAGTTATCATTACAATGATTCATTTTAAAATAAACCACTGATACTGTAGCTGAAAAAAGACTGTCCCTTTAATGAGGCACAGTTTGTTTGTGTTTCACAAGTTTTGACAGTTCAGAGCTCAGTAGCATCTGGCGTTAGTTGAATTGTGAAGAAAAGAGAAGTGCAAGTGAGATGAGATGAGTCAAGACAAGAGAGTGACAGAAATCTACATCTGCCGTGTCTTCATTTATATGTAAAATACACATTTTTAGCACAGGTTTATTCCAAACTCAATGCTGTACGCATAACTCTTACATATTAATTTCTTTCCTTAAAAAGACACTGCACGTGTTAACATTCACATGAACTAAAAATGAGATATTAATTGTGATTATTTTCATCTTTTGATAGCCCTGATATTTTTAAGTCATTATTTTTGTTTTATTGATTTAAAAAAACAAAATTCTAATGTTTCCAAGTACCCCTGAATTGGAATTATAAGTTAGAATATTTTTGAAGCAGGACAGACCTTGGAGCACAGAGAAGTTTTCTTCAGACAGGCAAGAACTTTGATTTCAAACTCTGAATTGAATTTATTTTAACTAAAAAAGAGAAGTAAAAAGTCAGTAATAAAATAATATATAAATGACAAGCAATGGCACAAACAAATACAATAACAACATACAACTGTGCTTTTTCAGGTACTATTCAGGTACAGAAACGGTATCATCTATTTAACTTTAAAATAACACTGGTTAGTCTGTAATGTATAAATGAACATTAATGACAGACAGCAGCAGGTTTATTCAGGTTGCTGTCTCTTTAAGACCTCATGCACGGATCTAACTGTTACACATAGCCTAAGTTTTGTTTCTCAACTGTTTACATTCACCTAATAGCCTATACACCAACAATGCTTAGTATAAATCGACTGTTTACGTGAATACTCATTAAGACAGGCATTTTGACAATTTTGTATGGATTTGGCCGTTTAAGCGCAATAGGT